>NC_141556.1:28403736-28408736 GCF_036417535.1 Chlamydotis macqueenii
AAATGGCATAATTGGTCACACTGCAAGCTAAATCTTCACTTGGACTGTTACATTACAGCCTAGCCTTTGTAAATGGTAAACAGTTCTTAAGAAGCCCTTAAACTGCCTTTAGAAAACATCACACTACTGAAACCTGTACTTTTTACAAACTGATACCATTTTCTGATCATGTGCTATGTAAATATTTGTAGTTTCAGACCAAATTACCAACTTTATAAAAAAAAGAGGAAGGAAGTGTTTGAAATATGTAACTTGTTGATAAAAATATCAGAACATGAAAGAGGAAAATATATCTTGCAACATGAAAAGAACAATTTTTTTTCCAAAAGCTGAAGTGCAAGAAGAAATGCTCGAAATTGTATTCTAGTGATATGGCTTTACATATCTACAAGACGATTACAACATTAATGTCAGCAAGAATCACTTGGTGTTCAGCACTGCCATTTTTTGGAGAGTTTTGTAATACTTTCTTGCATGAATTCAGCTCAAGGGTTACACCTGTAGACTGAGATTGGTCTAAGGAAAATGACATGTAACTCATTTTAAGAAGAGGAAACTACCTGCAGATATTTTGGGTATGCTGGATATAATCTGGTCAGTGCATCTTTAACTAAAGAACATTTGAGGCAAGGGGTGGGAAAAAGGTTTCTTCTTAGGCTTCGTATTAGGTGTGTGATACTTCAGAGACATGCCATTTGCCACAACGTAAATTCCTAACAAAGAAATTAAGCTAACGCTGTCCTGTAAATCTTATAAAAGAAAATACAGCTTTCCCTAAGTTTATAAAACTTTCATTTTAAGGGAAATGGCAATAAATGACATTATTCTACACTCCTCTCATTGCTTTGGGCTTCCAGTACTAAAATGCAAGAGACCTAAACAGTTTGCCTTGGCTGAAAGATCAAGTATTCTTACATGCATGACAACAGCGAGACAATATGCTAAAAGTCAAGAAAGCTGAAAGGTGTTTATCCTTCTTTCTCCATATATTGCAACAACAACAAAAAATCTCACCGAATCTCTTGGGCTCCTCTGCAAGAGAGGACAGGACTCCTAAGAGTCCCATACAGTCAGGAGGGGACCACATGGTGTAAGAGTACTGCATGGTCATTCTGGGCTGACAAGGTTTGTGCCCAGCCTTGGTAGCCTGGTAAGCATAGTCTCAATACTGGGAGACCCCATGGATGCTCTGCAGTTTTTCTGGAAGCTGGAGGGGGCATTCACATCCATGCAGTGACCCCTAATGGTTACAGCCTGAACAGGGCACCCGAGTGCTGCTGTCCCAGCCACAGGACCCCCTGGGGACTTCCTTGAGTCTGACATTACACTTCCTGCTGGCAGAAAAATGCCCACCATCAGGCTGGGAGTCATTTCAGGTGGAGACAAACTCTGCTACTCATTTGTGCTGCACAACGGCACAGGCAAGTATCGGGTCAGAAGGGGAAGAAGGAAGATGGGACCTGACCCAGCATCTCAAGAACTGAAGATGGCTTGGATCCAGTAACTGCTCCAGGGGCTGCATTTTTCATTCATGATGAATGGCATTAGGGTCTTAGTTCAAGCAAAATACTGTAGACAATACTGATGTTAGATAATTATTGCATAATTTATAATGTGAAAAATCTTAGAGTACAAAACCCCTACTTGTTCGTGAGTATCAACAAATTTCACACAAGAGACATATAGCTTTAAGCCAAAGTTATTAAGGTACATGTTTTCAATTTAGTGTAGGTTAATAGTAAATAAGTAACAGGATAAAACATCCACGTAACAAACCTGTATTTCTAACTGCTGAACCACTTGCATTTGCACCCGACACTGAGCAGTGCTTCTGTCATCCAATGCATGTTCATTGTTAAGGTGCCTAGAGAAGAATGAGAACATCAATAAGACAGTGTTAAGATGAAGAAAAGTTTTTATGAGTCCATTTTTCTCTCCTGTGTATGTGGCTTCCATTAGTTTCAACAGGAGTTATGTAAAAAGGTCTAGTCAGAGCATGCCTTAGATAAAACAACACAAAATAACAAAACTGATTATTTCATTTAGTTCTACAAACTTTCTCAGTGATGACTGCTGGATGCCCAGTTCCTATCTCCCACATCACATAAGCCATCTTAAACCCCATGTAACTGGCTATTAATATTTGGTAGCATCACTGAACTGATTTCCACTCCCTGTTGGTGGTGGAGATGAACAGAGAATCACCTTTCAAATTATTTTTCAAAAGATATAATTGCTTTTAGGCTGCTTGAACTACTGTGAATTAATGTAGACTTTGTTAAGATTTCTCTATCTGCTCTTCTTTAATAGTTAAGCAAGATGAATGGAATATCTGTTCCCCCTTGCCCAAAACACAGCTGTACGGGAGTACCACCGATTTTCACTGCAGTTTCCAGAAGTAGCCTCTGAAGATGATGGCAATGATGAAGCTCCCCAGTCTGAGGAAGAGCGTGCAAGGTAAAGGCAGGGGAAGGAACAGCTACACACCTTACACACACAGCAAGCCTCCTGGGAGAGACTGAGACAACGCATGCCAGTTTAGCAGAACGAAACCACATTCTGCAACAGGGAAAGAGGACCTTGATGAGTGGCTGTCCATAACTAAAGTAGAGCCCAGACCTGACTGGCTGTCCTCCATGCATTTCAATTGAGTACAACTTCACCAAGCTCATTTAATATTGTTTTTTGAAGGACAGTGGTTTCAGTTTATACTCTCTACAGTCCCTTTTGGAGCTTTAATAGTGGGTTTGCTACTCCACTGAGAGGAAAACGTAAGGATCAGGATAAAGAAGAAATGGGGGCAAGGGAGTTTTGCCTTTAAATGTGGATTTACTGGCTGTTTCCACTGCAGGCAAAAGGGGTAAGCTTTGCAGGGACTATGGTCACAGATGGTCTCACAGTTAGAGGAACTAAGTTATCTGTACCACGAAGAAAACAAATCTTCTCCTTTTTCTTTTCTAGAATAATTAATCAGACAACTATGTAGTTATTTGATTGGTAATCTATGGGAAAAACGTGTTTGTCAGAAACAATGGAAAAATAGAGGGGACTGCATCTGCATTTGTCTCTTTTAATCTAAATCATGACTTCACAGTTTTAGGACCCAATGATAGGATTTGCAAGTGAGCAAAATATGACAGGTTCTGCTACCCTTGCAAGAGGCATAGCTAGGGAAGAGATATAAGTAATTATGAAAGATTTTGTGCACTCTTTCAATCTAAAATTGTTTAAGAGTATACATGTAACTTGCTTGGTAGTTTATGCTGAGTTCAAGCATCACCAAGGACACCACATTTCCTTTAGCTGACTCATAAAACCTACAATTTATTTATTTTCAAAGGAACTGACTTCATTCCTCTCATTGATGCAAAAATGCACAATCAGTTTAAAAAATAGGTAATTGCTCAGAACGTACCATTCATTTGTTTTCTGAAATTTTGATTCAAAATAATTTTACTCCCTCAATTACACAGCACGATAGCGTGTGGTCTGTTAATGTAATGGTTTAATGTCTTCAGTTAATTGGGTACAAAAGTGCCACAAAAAGGATAGGAGACAGATTTCATCTCTGCATCATCACTGCTGTCACCAGTACATACCACTGTGTTTCCACATCCATAGGTACAGGTATACATATATACCCATGTACCTATGCATGCACACAGGTATACCTGTGTAACACACGACAGTAAGCAACAGTACGGCTATAAAAGATCTCCTGGCCTGAGTCTGAGGCTACTGCCTACTCATGATTATTTATTAGTTATCACAACACCATATGTTTGCGTAACACCTTACAAAACAGACACAGACACAGTCCTTGCCCTGAGGAACTTTAAATGTAACAGCAGTGTGCAATGTAGGAGAAGAAAGTCCAGTGTAATGTAATTTCAATATGATTACACGGTAACTTGGAAGACTGTTGCGAGTTAACACAGTAATCTTCAGAAACTCATGAGATGCACACATCCCTTATGCCATACTTTCACGTCATGTGGTTACTTGTGCTGTGCATTTAGCAGAAAAGCTATTTTATGAAAACATTAAGAGTGTAAAAACTGTTTTAAGAATTATTTTTTCTGATCTTTTTTCCCTGTGAAGTAGGCTTGCTTTATTTATCATGCATGTACAGGCAATGTAGTGAAAGAAAAACTAGGTCTAATGCATTTTTAAAAACCTCTAAAATAACTTTTCTCTGTATAAAGTTGCTGCAGTCTCAGGGTCCAATATGCTGCAATCTGCCAAGACAGACATACATTCTTTCCTCCAGAAGGCTGGGAATCATTCCAAAGGTTTTTTTTTTTGTTTCTTGTCATGTTTTTTAAGTTATATACAAGTTGTGCCGGTCAATTTTCATGCTCCATCAGCATATTCCTAATCTTTTATCTTGTCTGCATCCTTTACTAATCCTATGTTAACTTGATCTATAATTGAGAAAACTTTATTTTTTTTAGGGTAGAAAATATTTTGGAGAACTGGAAAGCATTCCTGAAGAGCTGTTTTATTGGTTTGAAAGTGTAAAGTAGACTGTGCAACACACATGCATCTCATTTCATAATTTTGCTGTTCATTCAGTTGTTGAAAGAAACAGTATTTTCTCCTGATTGTATTTGCAACATATTAGAAAGTCAAGAGGCAAATTATGAACTACACATAGCATTATAAAGCAGACTAGAATGAATTTCTTATTGATAACTGAACAATATAAACAGTACAGCATCTTCTAAAAGAGGTAAATAGGGAATGATGTATTCTGGGAAAGCCCTGGAATAAATACTGAAGTGGGTCGAAATGTACTATTTTTTTTTTGCAAGCAGATTTCGACTCTGCAAAGCAAAAGATAATACACCATTAGAGGAAAGAAGAGAGAGAGTTTCAACAGAAATTCTAGTGGACATTTACCCATATCAATTAACCTCCATATGACTTGGCACTCTTGTCAGTCTCTCTCAAAAGCAGCCCAGGACTAAAATAGCAAAGTGCTATAGGTCAGGATGAGG
>NC_141556.1:28411236-28431236 GCF_036417535.1 Chlamydotis macqueenii
ATGTTAGCTGTCACTATTCATTTAGCTGATTATGTCAGATGCCTTAGTTTTGAGAGATGGTGGCACTGTCACCAAAAGAAACAACATTCTGACAAGTTCAAAGAAGATCCTTGAGGTCATAATTTTACAGCCACACCATCTAGCCAAAGACAAAAAAAAAATGGACAATGCACACTAAGAAGAAAAGAACATAATGCTCTATATCTCTTTCCAGCTGAAAGAGGAAAAAAAACCACAGTAAGTTTTATACAGCACTGATTATATTTTATTAAGTTATTTTTTCTTATGGTTTAGTTTTTGTCATCCTGGATATGATCCTTGGTCACTATTCTTTCTAGGCTTTTAAATGTGCTCTCTTGCCCCAGAAATAAACACAATCTGTTGGAAAGCTGGCCTATCTTCTGTAGCATGATTTTTTTTCCCCTTGTCTATATAGATGAAAACATTACCTGTCTTTGTACTGTAGCTTGTGCTAGGTTTGCTGGCATCTGCTGCATGCAGGTTAAAGAACACTTGTCTGCTGGCTGGAATGTTTTATTGTAAACCTTTTGGTTTAAGCTCTAAAAGTCAAATCCTTCCTACTCAAACTGACTTAGGAGCAATGGAATGATAATTAATTTTGCAGACAAAATACACTGAAGTTTTGTCATATGTTATTGCACTCTGACATTTAAAAAATAATCACAAAGAACTACTATTAAATGCTTTTAGGGATCTACTGGCTTCCTCTCTTAGAGACCAGCAAAATGGTTAGCTTCTGTCAACACCTGTTTTATGGTAAAATTCTGAATTTTCATGAGCATTTTTGGCACTCTTCTAATTGTTTCAGTGCCTGGCATTTTGTTTAAATCTTGTCATCTTTTTCTACTTATGTCCTGACTTTTTCTGATCTGTCTTTACATTTTGAAGTTTTTCTTAAGCCAAAAGCTGTTGTTTTTACCAAACAGTCGAGACTGATCTTGTGTGCCTGAGCAACTGTAATCTAACACAATTTTGTCAAGATGGAAAATTGCTCCATAAAATATAAACTATGAGTTTGTGTCTGGAGTTGAAGAATATCAAAGGAAAGACACAGGAGTGGGTTTTTCTGTATGTAGAAAAATATATTATGGAGAAGATCAGCTATACTTTCTTGAAACCAATGCATATGTTTCCAAATACGAACCTAGTCTGCAGCACACAAAGTATAACTTCTTTAGCTATTCAGAAGATCTCAAAAGAATTCTAGATAATCGGACTGTTCCCAAACTGTCTTAAAAATAAAAACAGTTCATACTAGATAAAAAAAAATGAAGGTGAAAATAGCTTTTGTGCCTTGAGGTTGTTTACTGCAAGTTATTCATCACTTGACCCTAAATCCTTTCCATTATTAGGAAAGTGAAGCAAAGCCAGTGTTTTCTGTCTTAATCCTCCTTCTCAGATGCTCTGCACAGTATTCTTTTTTTTTTTACATCAAGCTGCTAGGTAAACCATTTTCTCCGCACAAGAAGTTGGAGTTCACTTCATAAACCAGACACTCCTCAAAGTTGTCAGCAGCATACCATAGAAATACACACTACTAGACTGGAGTAGTGTATCTTATCAATATTTCATTTTGGTACAATATACTTGCATTAACTCTCTTCACACAGGTATCATATTGTTTCAAGTCAGAGAACCTAAAACATTGTAACAAAGATTAGACTAAGAGCAAAGCCTTGAAAACTACAGCCATTAGTCCTGTCATCCCCTATAAAGTTAATGGGTTGGAAAAATGGTCAATCTTTGGACTAAAAGTTGATATTTAATTGAAAGAAAATGTTTTTTAATTGTAATGAGGATTTTGCATTAGTGTGAACATGAAAAGGTACTAAAGAATCTAACGGAGGTATATGTATTGATTTCCATCTTAATGCTAGTGTGAAATGAAGGAATATTTCTATTTCATAAATAACCTCATCTATTCAACACCATGACTTCTTATTTGTTTTAAGGGCATAGAAGACTGATTGAATGAAAAAAAGAAATAATAAAATATTCTCAAACATTTTTCACTGGTGCATAGGACAAAAGCCATGACACTGCTGCAAACCCTGACTGATTCTGTACTAGAATTATCAAGATGTTATATGTTGCTTTCACATTTTCCAGGGTTATTTGGTTCAGGAAAGCAAGAGCATCTGTAAACCCAGCACTACACTGCCTTAATCAAAATGGTTTTAGTGACTGTGGATTGTAATAAGAGACCTAACATAATGGATGTGCAAAGTCTGCCCACAGAATTAGCATCACTATAGCCTAGAAGGATGGACGTATTTAGAAAATGTAGTTTTTCCTGAAAAGGAGAATTCTTGAGTTAAATTAATTTAAATTCTTAGTATTAATAATACTTAGAACACTGCGTTCAATTTAGGAATTTCATTTTCCTTTTAATACAAACTTATGCAAATCAGTTTCTTTTACATCCTATACAGTTTTCTACAATAATAAGCCACTATGTTGATGTTCCACTTACTGCACTTGTAAACAACAATTTATCACGAGTGGTATCTACCTCAGATTTGCAAGTCAGTATTAAGTTACTTCATTTAAAACTGAAACACAGCAAGAAAGATGGAGAAAGCATTGCAAATACTTTATGAAAAGTATTGCTATAATTCTGTTATAAAAGTTATTGCGATACTGAGTACTTATGGTCTGTTGTTAAGGTGCTTCTGGTATATACCCTGTAGTCTACCATTTGTAAACACATCTTTTTGATGTTTCTGCCAACATCCTGGCAACAAAGCAGTGCAATTTCAAATGAGCTAATTAACTTAATTGTTGATGAAGCATGAAACAGTTCATTCACCCTGTTAGCTGCACCATGACAACATAAGAGTCTCAGCCCCTGAAGTTACTCATCTATATAAGCCTATCTGTAGCTTTCCATTAAGATCTATTGCGTGCCAAAAAGGGTACAGCTCTTCTGACAAAGACCAGTCCATAATGTACACAGGTAGAAAATCAGTGCTGTTGTTGAAAATTCAAATGAACATAGAAGTACTAGTAACCACTTTAAAAAAAGGACAAAAAAAATGCAGAAACCCACTGCAGTTTGAAGCTGCAGATGAAAAACAAAAGCTGTGTCACTTATTTGCTAAATGCTCTGATTCAAACAATAGCTGGCAAAACCAAATACTACAAGTGAAAACTTTTGACATCACTGTTCAGTCCTGAAAGGTGCAAGTGCACCTGTTCACAGTGCTTTTTTTCTGTGTATCTTGTGTACATACAAGAGTAAAAGCAAAAAAAAATATTAGCAAGTGAGAGTTAAATGGTCATGATTAGTCCTTTGTGCTTTTTTTTATTTATACTATGCACACTAATTCCTACTATACACAAACTGTCAGAATTTAAAATATACTTTTCCATACCTCTGCTATGCAATACACACTCTAAAGCATCTCTTCAAATTTTCTGAGGCTCCATTTTAGTAAAGGATAATAAGAGGATTAAACACTGTGCTATTGAAAGGCCTGCAAAAGTGTTCGACATGAAAGAAAGGATAACAATTTGACCCTTTGCAGATAGCCTCAATTATCCAGTTGCTTAGAATACACAAAAAAATCTCTGACATGATTTACAGTAAAACTTTGTTTGCTATCGTGCTCTTTCCCTTGCCTTACGCAACCCTGTACCAATGAATAAAAATCCACCTACTTTAAAAATTGTCCAAAATCTTCGCAAACGCTTTCACAGCCAGGCCATTTGCAAACTCCATGACCATAGAGAGTATGGGAGGCCCCAGTCTCCTCATGTGACGAGCTGTAGCAAAAGAATAAGGCATCAGATTCATCTCAAAAGCCATAATCGTTGGAGGCTGCTAGCGCCTGTCAGGTTACGATCAGTGACAAACAGGTCAAAACAGGTCAATTTAGCTCAGAGCAGTCAGAAAAATTTAATCGTTCTATTGAACAGTTCAACTGCCAAGGCTAGATGATGTTCCAATTAGAGAAGAAATAGAGCCAAAGATGACTGTTAATAAAGGATGAAAAAATAAGATGACTGTATAATACCATATGCTAATTCTGCCATATGACCTTGGTGTAACATTTACCTATAAATAAAAAATATACTCAAAAATGATCAATTCTGAGAAGAAATATTGAAGATGGACAGTCAGAATTTATGAATATTGTGAATGTTACTACAAAATATTTGGATTTTCTGCTTAAATGTGTATAAAAATAAAGTTGCTTCCATTAATAAATATTTTTGTTCAAAAGCATTGCTTCCATTAGCTACTTGGCTTCACAAAAAGCCCCAGCTGTGTTCCATGCCTTTTTTTGGAACCTCCACAATAGTTTCATCCACATACAGCTATCAAAGAAATTGAGGGGATTGCCCCATGGAGGTGGGCGTCAGCTACACATCCTGACGCAAAGACCCATTCTCTGAGATATAATCACAAAGGTAATACTAAGTAGAAGTACTACTATAAAGGTATTCAGAGAAGTACCAGTTTTTAAATAATACAAAATAATCATAGAAAAGTGTTTTCACAGTCACATGAGGACCAGAGACACTTAAATTATCATCTCTTATTATAAACATTAAAATAATTAAATGGAACATTTATTTGAAAATACAATTATTTACAAATTAGGTTATGTCAATACAAATTAAATCTCATGTTATATTGAGATCATCTACATTTGACTATACTAATACATTTACTAGTAAGTGCTACAGATACTCTTGTATGCATTTAATCCATTACTTGAAAATAAGAAAATGTTAAGAATTTCTGTCAACATGTCTGAAAAATTATTTTAACTTTATCCATATGGTTGAATCCCACTGTATTACACTAACGCCACTGAAAATTTGTCTGAAATGTGCCAACTGTGTTACTGTCGTGCACATAAGAAGGAAAACTTAGTGTTTTTTTTCACAAGATACAAACAACATGAAAACTGCTTTACTATACTAATTTTTAAAGCACTTTTTACAGGGAATCTTTGCACTGAATTACAGCCTTGACAATTAAGATGTATGTACACTTCCTACTAAACCAGCAATGTGATTCAGCTGTAAGGGCCTGACTGCCAGATGTGTTAACTCAAATATGAATGAAACTATGTGCCTATAAAAGCGTCCACAATTCTGCATTTACATCTCTAAACTAGCACATTTTATTCTGGGATTTCTAATTTTTACCAAAACTACTATAAGTTCACGTGTTGTAAAACCATAGGCAGGTAATTGTCATTGCATCTGCAAAATTAGACATCTTATTGGAAAAGATGCCATATTGATAAACAACCTGAAAAATCAGGTCTCCACGATCTCTTAAGTAACCTGGATTATGTGTTATTTTGTGATTGGAAATAAGGTGACTTCTGGTGTTAAACAACAGCTTTACATCAAATGATAAGCACAGTTGAAATCTCATCAGAATTACCTGTCTCGCCTTGCATTTAGAACTGAAGACTGTCCATTCACTATGGAATGATGAGTTATTGGTGGTGATGCTTTGGAAGTGGTGGAGGAGGTAGTAGAGGAGGAATTGTTAGTAGTGAGGTCTAGCCCTCCATGTTTAATGCCATTGTCTTCCATACTGTGAACTCCAGTCACTTCTTTCCATAACTGCTGAATCTCAGCAGGACTTAAGCCAGCTATAAAATGAAAGAGAGCCCCACTAATATAACAAAATAAAGAGTTTCATATAATGAGCTCAGTGTTATTAATGGATTAATGCCAACAATAAAGCTGATGCTGTTTTTCCAGCACAATCAACATGTAGTAAAACATAAATTCATTTTTCCTGTGTCAGAATCCAGGTAATCTAACTGTCTTCTCTTGTGTTATAAACAGTCAATTAGAAACGACCAATTTTAATAATATTATACTCCTTCTGAAAACATTGCTCAAGGATCAAAGAGTGAAAGCTACAAAGAACTTACCACTACTTTTTGAAAAAAAAAAAAAAAAATCAACCCTAAATATACATCCAGACAAGATTTTTATTGTCTGCTTAATCAATTACTTGACATGGAAACATAATTCAATGCATCCACAGTTAACTCAGATTTTATAATCCCTCTTAATCAAACATCACAAAAAATAGAAAACCATATTACACTAAGGATACAAACATTTCTATTCTTTTTAAACCCTTAACAAGAGCAGGGAGTAGGGGAAGCAGATTGGAGGGAGAAAAATCAGAAGACAAAAATTAAATAAATGAGATCATAACAGGTTTAACATTTGAGCAGAATGCATCTGACTTTAATTAATGACACCCACATACTCATTAGTCCTGCTTAATATTTACCAAAATTGTTCCACTTAAAAACGTGTCTTAAGGGGCAAAACCAAAGTGACTATTTGGAAGAACAAAATCACCACAGCGCAGAGTGAAATACTGGTGATGGCTTAAGCTCTTCAGTACCATTCTGTAGCAGCAGAGAACCAGAAAGCCAACAGAACTGGCCCATTTACAACTCCCTCTACACAGGTGAAATTACACATAGTGGAGACCATCAAATTCCTCCACTATTTTTTTTTTGTCCAGCCCTAATGTGGAAAACAAATCAGAGGGTTTGGCTAGGAGAAAGGAGACTCTGTCTCACCACTCTCCTGGGGTGATGGGCAGCCATACAAAATTTGAAGAGCTTCTCAAACTTCTCTGCTATATGCACAGCATTACCCTGGAGTTCAGCCACCAGATCTTTGCAGATAGAGCTTAAATTTGCTCTCTGCTCCACTTGTAGCCTGGAAACTCGAAGCTTCTAGGATTCATCGTCGGCCACAAATAGCAATGTCTCGTTGAACGTATTCATACATCTGTGTTAGGGTTGCCTGGCTTGAGTTGAGCACTCAGCACGAAGTCATGGAAACTTCCATTGCAGTGTGCTTCTGCCTGAAGTAAAGATTCCCAAAACACGAGCAAGAGAAGAGCTGTGAGCATTCTCTTATCTTGCCACCGAACATGCAGCTAAGGTAGGAAATTCAGATTTTTAAAGATGAAGAGCTCATCAGAAATATATACACCTTCTGTCACTGTCAGTCTTTATACGTTTGACATCTCTCTTTTGAAGAACACTAAATTAAATGCAGAAAAGAATGAGAAGCCCAGAGAGCTTCTTGTGAAAGATCTGGTTTTACAGCCAGGTTTTTCAGCCTGACGTGGTCTGCGCCAGGGGTATCTTAAAATCTAATTCTGTCTTCTGTATCTCGTCTCAACAAGTGAAATTAGGTAAGACATGCTGACAGTATCTAGATCTACTAGAACATAAAACATTCAAAATGCTGATGTTGTCTGAATTAAAATTCTGCTCTTTTTATTTTATGAAAGAGCTCAAACTTACTGTCCTTCACGAAAGGTTTAAAATATATCTATTCATTCACACTTAATTGAGGGTAATTTTGTTTGGCAAACAAGATATATTAGAAAGATGTAAAGATTGTTTTTCACTGTTTGGCAAATCTGTTTATTAGATAATGTTTTACTTTGAAGACACAGGACCTCAGACTACTGAAACAGATTAAACAAAAAAAAAATATGAAAAAGTACAGTAAGTTCCTTAATACTTCTCAATAGCTGTCTCATCATGAATTATTCAAAGCTACTGAAAAATAGACTAGTAGTGATTTACAGAAATAATAATTTCTGGAGGTAGTGTGGAAACAAATTGGTTGGGAGGTATTCAATATTTTTTAAATTATGAAAGGAGCTCATTTTTAGACTACTATTTTGTGTCCTGCTTTCCTGCCTTAGATACCAACACCCATTGGCAAACTCAGTTAATGACAAAGTGAAAAAGAGTTGATAGGCATGTAAGTCTTAAAACTGGAGGTTATATCGTATTTGTACAACAAAAACCTAGGTTTTGAGGAAGAAAGCAAAAAAGCCAGGCTCTAATTCACTGCATTAGAGAGACAGGTAACGGGAGTGATGGTAATACTAGTTGTAATTGTTTAATGAAGGTAAGTAATTACTGCTGTGTTCATGAGGTATGTTGCAGCAAGACTGCAAATAACCCATTTTAGCGTGGTAAATAGTAGTTACCCGCAAATGTAATCACAAATCAAAATGAAAAGTAATGTATTCATTTAGATGGTATGATATACACTGCACATTATTTACTTCAAAGTCTTCCCTTCCTCCTGCTGTTGAACAAAATAAACTAATTTTGTATTGAAAAAAATAAAAACCAAGAATAAACCCATCTGTTTGAATAATCAGAGGGCAAACATATCATTGTGTCTTGCAATGAGAAAATTTTCATCAGAGATCATCAAACTTGGGGCCCTGGGGGAGCCGAATAAGAGCCACCTCAGAAGCTGGGTGTACAAATGAGGGCTGTGAGCGGCTGAAGCAATGGCCCTTCCCATGGGCAGGGGTCTCCTGCCCCCCTGGGCAATGCTGGGCAGCCCTTTCCTCAGCATGAAGCTACGGATGGAGCTGTGTCTCCAGGCTGCCACACTCACCTAGACTTTTTTAGAATCAGAAAGAAATCTTTCTCTAGGCTCAGGCTAGTTAATTTTATCACTTCTTCAGAGCACTCTGAAAGGCTGCCTTTTAGGATAAAAGGATTAAGGGCAGGCACTTAAAAAGTATAAAGTTAATAAGCGGATTTGTAATTAATTGTAAATTATGGCAATTTTGTAGTTTCTGTATCTAAAAAAGTCTGAGTCCCATTTTACAAGAGACCTGTAAAATGGCTGACAGATATTTTAGTCTGGATGTAAAAGTAGAGTAAGTTTTAGAGTTTCAGAGGTTGTGATAACCCTCAAAATACCCTCTCCACACAACACGAAAGGAGAAAGGATCAGGAAGAGGATCCAGAGTGGGATAAAAATTAGGGACTATAATGAAAAGGGCAAATTACTGATTTTCTATGCAGTTTACTACCACCAAGAATTTTGGGATTTTCAGGTCAGTTTTATAACTCTTTTCACCAATATCCACTCTATTTTTATGTTTGAATAAATACTTAATAAAACTACCACTTACAAAACCCATCCATGCATCTGTTTTTCATTTTCCTACATGGTCTGATCAAAACTTAAGGGTTTTTTTTTGTATTGTTGTCATTTACAGTGCTTTGCATTTAGCTAGCATCAATGTAGCACTACATGGAAGTAACTCAGAGGAACAACTGGCTTTGAATATGGCATAGTGAAGATCTTGTCACAAAATAAATGCTAAAACACCTCTTGTATCTTATTTCCTATACCTGACTATCAAGAAAACATCGTAAACATTCCTGTCCTTTAGACAGAAACTATACTTGAAGCAAATGCTGTTTATATATGCAAACCTCACAGCTGTACTTGGAAGTTAAAGAAATGCAAAACTCATGCTCTGTCACCAACAACTCGTGGTTTACAGGACTTTTTATGACCAATAACTTATAAACATGAATCCCCCTGCATTTCTCTCATTGTTCTAGCCATTCATATAACTCTGCAATGTAACTCTAAACAGATACATATAAAAATATTTGTGTTATACATAGATAAATCCTTCTATATAACCTCTCTATACGGTGGTGGAGGCCCCATCCCTGGAGATGTTCAAGGCCAGGCTGGATGAGGCTCTGAGCAACCTGATCTGGTTGGAGAAGTCCCTGCTCCTTGCAGGGGGGTTGGACTAGATGACCTTTGAAGGTCCCTTCCAACCCTAACCATTCTATGATTCTATGATTCTATGATCTTGCAGTACAGTGGAAGAAGAAAAGCATCCTGTTACCACATTCACTGCATATTACCTCAAATTCTGAAGGTTTAATTTAATACTGCCACAGAAAATGTCTGTCATAAAATTTGCTAAATTTTATAAAAAAAAAAAAAAAGAAGAAGTTTGATCCTCTTATTTTTATGCAAATCTCAATGCAAGAACATCTGTGTTAAATCTTGTAGGTACTACTTGGATTAAATACTGGATATATTTGGATGTATTTGGAGGTGTAAATTTAAGATTTACGAGAAAGTCTCAATAGATGTGAAGCCTATTAATCTTCATTACATTATTATGAACTGGACTGGGTGCTGTTACCTTCCTATGAAAGAGACAATGTGCTGTAAGAGAAGCCCACAGAAAGAACTCCGAGCCGGTCACAACTCTGCATTAGGTTATCTCGTCATTTTAGCATCTTGCTGGGAAAACTTTCCTTCTTACTCTCATCACTCTAACTTCACCTCACCTGGCACAAAGTGATTGGCCTTTCTGGAGATACAGAGAGGTTTTCCAGGGGAAGCTGTCTTATGTTTTTTAAACTGGCACATCCACATCAGGGCTATGAAAAACTGAGGTAGTATAAATTAACTTGTGTATCTGAAGGAATCCTACATACACTAGACACCAGAACTAGGAGACAAAAATGGAAGAATTATGGACTGGAATACTTGAGTGGAATACTTGGCAAGAATTACTTGACTGGAATTCATTATAAACTATCAAAGCAGAAGCAAACAAGAGATAAATTTACTTTAAAAAGAATCATCCAGATATATCTTACTTGTAAAATTTTGTAATTTTTTGTTTCTTTATCATCAATCTTTTTTTTGCCATGACTTCAGTTACACTCAATTCTTTGAGGAAAATAAAGTTCTTAAAAATAAGTGTTTACGAGTTTGCTTAAAATGCATTTTAAAAGGTATTATTTTTTCTATGTTTTTCTACTTAGAAGTGGATGAATGAGTGTTGCTTTAAACTAATTAATATCAATGCAATTGGGTAGGAGTGCTGTGGGAAATCTATGGGGATTGCTTAACGTGAGAGAAAACCTGAGGAATTTCTCTTGCAACAGATGGCACAAGAGGAGGTTGCAGAAGTAAAGCTGTTCAGAGGGAGGCTGTGTTTCAATTCCTTTTTTCTATTCTGGTCCAGTGTGACTTTGTACAAAAGGAAACCAGCATTACCAGTCTCATGTGTCCAAATTAATGAATCAACTTGCCTCCTCACGGCTATTCTCAAATAATACTATTTAGTGTGATAGCTTACTTAGGACTCTTTTTAGTTGCTGTAATTTTTATGACTTTAGATAATCTTGTGTCATAGTTTTTCTGCACAATACAATCTATGGAATTCAGAGATTTATTTGGAATCTCTGCTTTCCAGGGACTGAGGTTTTTACCAAGTAAGTCTTTCTCGTGCCTTTTTTCTGTCTTTTTTTTTTTTCCTACCCTGTTGTCTTTATAGTGTGTACTCTGCTTTCGCTCATCTATTTGATTTCATAGTAGTCATCTGGCGGAGGAACCAGATACATGCGTAAAGACCAATTAAAAGTAATGTTAACTGTCATGAACACAGTCTAAACAACGCTCATTGCAGGACTGGAGCATCAGAGACCAGTGTATTAATTTTTATGACAGACATTTAGCTCACTTCTGTATGGTAACACAAACAGAAACACATACCTCACAGGTTATAGACAGAATCCTTAAGATGGGAAGTCTTTGCCTTTATCTTGAAATGTAAGCAGCATTTATCTCCAAGTCAATTTACTTTTCAAAAGTGTGTGTCCTATTTTCTTTCAACCATGAATGCATTTGTGTCAAGTAGTAGAGTTTGAGCTCATTTTCAGCATTGAGAAATCTTGATCAAACTGACAATGGGAATATTTTTTTCCAGGAAGTTTTTACTGTTATTTGTCAGTCATAATTGATTACTATTGGAATCGTCATCACCTTCAAAATGTGTTGTCATAGCAAAGAAAATGAATCCTAAAGTTTGTCTCTAAATTCGTATGTCATAAATTGAAGATTCAAAGTGCTTTTCAACGCCAAACACTTTATTTTCTTAGGAAAAAAAAAAAGAAGTGAGTTTTGGAATGGCTTTAATACCACTTTCTGATATATTTGGTATCTGTTCGCTTATATTAAATGAAATTATAACATTTCCACTAAATCAGATTTCAATAATTCTTCAGACAAAAGCAATAGTGCTTAAATTGTGTTGCTATAAGAAACTGTTTTCAGCACATAAGGCTAATAAATATGCATCTTATATCTAAGAAAAAAAAAGACTCAAAAGCTGTTTTTTTTCCACAAAAGTATGCTGTAAAATTCATCAGCCTCAAGAAAATTTGGTAATATGAGTAATAAAGTTCTAATAGTAGAGTATGTTTAAGTGTCATAACGGGAAACCGCTGAAGTTCAGATGCAAATAGAACCGTTGAAAAAGTTGTGAATTAGAAATTACTCCAATCATATATTACTCAAATACCTTGTGGCAGAGACTGGACAGGAAGAGCAGACTGGCCAGGTGGGATGGAAATGAGTCCCTGACGCTGAAGGTTCAGCAGATGTTGCTGCTGCTGAAGTTGTTGCATCTGGAGGAGCTGCTGCTGGAAGACAAGCTGCTGGGCTGCCAACTGCTGCTGCTGCTGCTGCTACAAGTAGAAGAGGGGATAAAAAAAAAGCAAATGCAGCAAAGAGTAAAGTGTGCAGTGAAGGCCAGAAAGCCAAAAATGTAAAATCAACTTCTTTCCCTTTAATCTCAGTTATTAAATAATAATGTTATTTGTAGAATACTCAGGGAGTGAAAGCATTTGAAATTTTCTATTATATTCATTCAAGCTATTAGGTGTTAGGGAAAATGGCAAGATACACTTAATGACACACTAAAGAAAAGGGTCAAGAGAAAGTATATAAGAGCTGTTTAAAAAAGGAAAAAAAAAAAAAGCCCAGCTCATGGCACATGATAACAAATTTATCTATGCTAAAAGTGTAACCCTTTACAGCAGCCTGTGATTCAAAAGCACTCTTGTTTTTCCAATTGACTGAGTTTGGTCTGCAGTGGCCCATGAACATGGTCTCCAGTGATCTATTAGTAAACTGGGATGTAGCCTTCATTTCACTGGCCTGTTAGCTCGCTCTCCTTTCTTGCTGGAATATATTAAAAGCAGCACTGCATTCAAGGCAACGAAGTGCCCTATTATGGAGCAAAAGTATAAGTTCCAATTTTGTGAGGCATTTCAAGACAAACTGGAGTCTGCAAAGACTCAGGAGGGTATGAGAAGGCAGTCACACTTCAGAGAAAGACAAGCTGCTGTGGAAGACCTTTCCTTTCTAGTTTGGGGAAAAGAGAAACTTCTGATGCGCTCACTGGAAAACAGACTGCATAATGGAGCAAGTCATGTGGATTGCCCAGAGCCTCCGGAGAAATACGGGAGCAATTTCTATTCCGTAGTTGATGGCTGTCTGAAATTCTATTCACAAATCCAAACAGAAACAAAGCCTCAGGAGGTCACAACTGCTTCCTCGACGTTTGCATAATGGGCAGCTTGAAGACAACGTCTGGGATACCTGCTGATCAATTTAACTACTTCAACATGTTTTGTTTGTATTATGTTTATATTTGATGCAGTTTGCTGACAAGTGCAAGCTAGGCGTGAGAAACCCGCTTGTCAGGTTGATTTATGAGCACATCAAACTGTAACTTTCTACTCGCCACTCCAAACCTACAGTAGCAGTTCATTAATCAGGGGCCTGTGACTTTGAAATCTGCGCTCAATCGCTCTTTTTCAGCCATGGACTAAATTTGCATGCTCTCTGAGCTGTGCCACTGAGAAAAGTAAGGCTCCTTCCCCAACACAGATTGCCTGTGAATACAAGATAATCAGTACGGTGTCCACCACACAGCTTGTTCTTTCCACACTCGGATTCATTAGCGAACATTAGACGACAGCAGCACCAGACTGCTCAAATCCTACGTCTCAGAAAGGGGAGCAGGAGAATTATACCAGCACTGCTATTAAGCCCGGTAAAAACATAAGAACAAATCTTTCATAGCTGCATCCTTGCTACAGGAAAAAATCCAAACTAGTCTTGTCTTTTCTGAGCTTCTGACAGCTCAGGCTAGTATGCATCAGCAAGGGTCTTAGCTCCTACCTCTTTTGCTTGCTTTCCTGGATGCTGTTGCTGCTGCTGCTGTTGCTGCTGCTGCTGCTGTTGTTGCTGTTGCTGCTGCTGCTGTTGTTGCTGTTGTTGCTGCTGCTGTTGTTGCTGTTGCTGCTGCTGTTGCTGCTGCTGCAAAAGCTGAAGATGTAACTGCTCTTGCTGTTTCTTGTAAAACTCTTGTAGTTGTTGCTGAATAAACCATTTTGACTTTAATAAATAAAGGCAAAAGTTTCAAGTATTATAAATCTCCTAAACTCTTCTAGATTGGCATATGGTAGCGTAGCGATTAAGAATCACCTCATAACAAAAATGTGATTTGAAGAGGCAGATCTACATACATTTTTTTCCAAGGCGGTTCTGAAATTTTCCAATGCAGATTCCAAAACATCCTAAACAGAAGGGTATAGAAAATCTGTATTCTAAAGGGAATGCAAGAGCCAAATTAACTCCTCAAATAACTATACCTAAGTTCCTCACATGTCCTATATAACAAATCAGAAGCTGTACTCATCCACTTGCAAGAAACCTACAATCACTAAGGCCAAACTAAACTGTCTGTTTCTTAGAGGAAAAAAGTAATTAATCTGTCAATCTCTTTAGCAGGATGCTGGATTCACAACTGAAGGTGAATTGCCTGTAATAATCATAGTACTGGATATTAACGTGTTTAAACATACAGTGATTGAGCTATGACTATGACAAACAGACACATCATTTTCTGTATGACAATTAACCACGCACCCAAAAATCCACTCTGCGTTACATTGAGGTACTTATCACTGACACTACAGTTATTGTATGAGTAACAAGTTCATGGATTCTTCACTCAGCTGCCAGATTTTGTGCTAAGGAAACAACAACCTCCTCCTCCTTTTTAGCCTTATCTGGGACAAATTTTTGGATGTAAAAAAAAAACCAAAATAAAAAAACTTCTTCCCATGATGAAAGGAGCTGTTAAGTTCAAATTTCATAACCGCATACCATTTATGTGACTAAAGGGAGCACTGCAGTGTTATGAATTTTAAAGCAACAATTATCTACAACTCTATTTGTACTTCCTTTGGCAAGTTGACAATTAAAATGTGCCTAAGCACTTGAAAATTTAAATATCAATTTGTTCGGTATTTGTAATGCATCTGCTGCTGCTGCTGTTTTTAATATAATAGTTAACGTTTCAAAATCGCAATTTCACACTTCTGCAATTAAAACAAGAAATTTAAAGACTGAGAAGTTTCACATTTATTTTCATTCTTTTTGCTGTAATGAGCTATGAAATATTACAAAATAAGACCCATAAAATTTGGCTGACACTTGTGCGAATGCCCTGTGCTAATAGTCCAAAGCAGGTAACCCACATTACCTGCTGCAACATAACTGCTTGCTGCTGCTGGAGAAGTGCTTGAAGCTGCTGCGGAGACAACACTTGCTGCTGGAGAATCTGCTGCATTTGCTGAGGGGTGATCACCTGGGGAGTCATCATGGCCACTGACACAGGCACCTGCACAGGGAAAGAAAGATATCATCATCAAACACATTTTAGTTTGCCGGCACCACAGCTGTACGCCTTTTTTTATTTTGTTCCAAAGATGGACCATAATTTTTTACATAATATTTATCACTGCAAAGTTCCAGTTACAGTCAGAATCTGTTATTTTAAGACCACAGTACTGTGGCACTCTATTTCCAGAGGCATCAGATTCGATCAGACTCAAGCTTTATGTTTCACATCTCTTATGCATTCCTGCAAGAAATTTAAGCATTGGCTAGTACAAACGTGTATTTAAAAATAAATGATCACATGGCAGGGCTCTCAACACTTCATAATCAATCATCTTATCAAGTGTCATAATGTTACGAATAGAAAAATCTATTGAGACTGTTTCAAAAGATATGATTAAAACAGGCAGCAAAATAAGTATCTTAAAGCAGTAAATGTTTTACACAATAAAGACACTTAGCCTAGAAAAATATTTGCGTAATACAGCACTTCAGTACAAGAAAACCTTTCTTGCTCGGCTAGTCTTTTAAGGAAGTCTGATTTATACAGGAATAAAAATGCCACAGACGTATCAGAGTACGGAGCAAGGGCCAGCGTCACAGTCACCTGCTCTCTCTCAGAGAGAGAAATGTGTTCTCAGTCACTCGTAACTGAAAACTGCAAATTGGAAAACCTTGTCATAAGATTATTAGTTTGTCCACTAAAATTTAAGAATGCATTTTTTGTATAGGTGCTCTTTTGGACACAGTTTTATTGTCCATTCATTATATACCGGGATGAAGCGTGTACATATGCATAAACACCCACCTACACACATGCTCTCAGGAAAGACACAGCAAGTATGTGTGGTTGTACACGTAAGAGCAAAAAGTCCCACGGAAGAGTTTGAGGTAAGTGCTGAGCTGCTGCAGCAGACACAGTGTGAAACCATTGCTCGAGCTAACCAGGCCACAGTCAAATAGCTGTCAGCAGGCCAAGTTTTCCACCCATGAAAAAGCAGCCACTCGCTTGTCTAGGAAAATTCAAATGTTTTTTCTGTATATAATAGCAAGCTGGCACAGAAATACTGCTTTGTGAGATGTTTGTAGGACATTCCAGTCTTCTGTAAATCAGCAAAGATAATATTATTATTAATAAAATAAATCATGAACAAATCTTAAGAGGAAAAACTTCTCTAATATTTCTGTTACTGGAATCTATCCCAAAAGACTTTGCATAAATGTAACACTTAGAGGAAAACAAGTCTCCTGAAGTTTACTTTTAGAAGAAATTACTTCATCTAATATTACACAGAATACTACTTTTCACACAATTCATCACAGCATAAATTATAGTCTTAAAGACTGACTAATTAAGAGTCTGAAAGTAAAAGTACCAGCCATTACTAAAAAGTCTAATAATCTTTTGCAAGCAACAAATGAATTTGAAGAACAAAAATTCTGAAGGTCTTACTCTAAAATACAAATGGAAAAGACAAACCAGACTCCCACTCAGAATCAGACGCTTGTGGGAACTAATTGAATCTCAGCTATCACAGCCTCCTATAGTCAACAGGGTAAGGAAATCCTGAGGAAGGTTTATCTGATCTAGTTTCGGCATCTGTTCTAACATGGGACTAACCCCTCTCTGAATGTGCCTGTCTCTCTCCACTGAGTGTAGACTCACTTTGAGTAGACACCTAACTTTCAGATGGCTGATGTTGGTTGTTACACTTTGTGACACCTAGGAGTTTTGTAGTACTGGAAACACCACATCTCTACACAACAACGTTTTTTTTCTAAGTCTAGTCGGTCCTAAGGGCAGGATAAAAATGTATTTACAACTTTGGGATGTGTGAGCAAAGAGTAAAATTCACAGACTGAGCCACTGTTCAATTCCCTCTGAAGTCAATAAGAATTTCCTCTGATTTTGTGAGGTCTGAACTTGCCGTCTTGTAATAATTTTGCCTCACTATTCAACTATTCAACTTCCACATGTCACACAGAAATGAGAAGGCAGAGAGGAAGATGGACACCTTCCCAATTAAAGCATTACCTTTAACCTTTAAACCCTGCAAGAATTTTCCTATGACTCACATGCTTACTACTATAATGCACAGCAAATGGTGAAGGTGTTGCACACTTCTTACGCCACGTCTCCTCTTGCCTTTACATCCTCTCTATCTTTCCTGGCTTGTATATTTTCAAACATAGAAGTAAAAATTCTGATCTAAACAGAGTGATAACCAACTTAGCTCAGTAAGTGGCACTGATTTATTCATGCTCTGTGCTAAAGACTCTAGCCAGGAAGATGTGCAGTATGACTTGTGCTGCCGCAAGAGTCCTCTGTTCCTGAAAAATAGTCTGAAATCCAGATTCCTCTTCACCAGGCATATTTCTGCTAGCTTTTGTAGTACCTGCTCTGAATCTCCCTGACTATGTACTTGCTCTTATATTTGGACACAGACTTGCATTGTGGTACACCCTAAGAACTTTTTTATCTTAAAATTTGTTTTCCCGTATTTTTCAACTGTCACTTTCAACTGTGAGAACATAATTCACTGTTTTTTCAGGAGGATGGACAAAAGCATGAAAAATTGGCAGTAAGAATAATTAGTAAAAACACACATTTATGTAGACAATACTGCTTTCAACATAATTTCATGTGAAGATCCATATGTGTGTATCATATCTGACATATATCTGTGATTGAGGCATTCTGAAAATGGCTTGAATTTTAAATTACCAAAATGTATTAAGCAAAGAGATTTCTCTAATTGTAATTAGGTAATATAAATTGGTACATTTCACAGTCTTCAGTGACATACCAGGCTGCACTTTATTTCTTACTAGCATAGCGTTACTGTGCTATCCGTGTCGGAAGACTATCAGAAACCTTTTATTTTATGGCCAATTATGTGCATTAGGCGTATTTCTTTGGTTTAGTGTCTGTGTTTTTCAAGATTTCTGATCTGATTTTACAAAAATGTAGCAAAGAGGCAAACTCTGACTCTTTTTCATAGAAATCTCTCAATGTATCTGGAGTCAGTTCAGGTAGAGGACAGTAGAGGGATCCAGTGAAAAGATATGATCGAGTGAACGAGGTGGTTTGAGTGGGCCACAAACTCCCAACAAATTCTCAGTCAGAACTCACATGAAAAACTGAAGAGACAGAGTGAAACGTTATTTATGACTGCAACCCATTTGTTACAAGGCATCCTCAAATAAATTGAACTCCCAACTCTGTCATGAAGATGACCAGGTATAGCAACCCTACAAAACACAACGGGTCGGACAGCCTCTGAGGAACACGTAAATTTGTTGGCTCCATGATGGACCCTGGTGGAGGCTTCATGTTTTGAAGAGTTTCTCATGTTTCTGATGCAGACTGTCCTCCATTTCTCTGGATTAGTTTACAAATCCCACTAAACAAAACTACAGATACATAAACAAACAATTTTTTTAACATATCTAAATAGCATTTCAGGCAAAACCAACTGTAAACTGCTTTATTACTACATGTGAATGTACTAATCAAAGAAGCAGTACGACACACAATGTAAACATTAACAGTGCAAATCAGATAGGTGAACACAGCTGCAGAAATGAACAACAAACTTCTCTGAAGACTAACAAAACTGTTTTCTCTCCAGATCAATTTAACAGAGAAATGGTGGAGATAGAGCTTATGTATTTACCACCACTCTTCTGTCATACACGAAAAATTCAGCTTCACCTGTAAAGGAGCTTGCGAGGTAAATGCTCATGTGTAGTTCCTGTGAACTAATCAGTAACAGGAATCACATAAATTTGTATTTTTTATGTTACCTATGGAAATTATATTCCTAATGGTACAAATGAAAGGCAGCATAAGTGGCTTGCATCTTCAGTAGAATTTTGCATTTTTTAGAAGCCTTGAAAAACTGCACACATTTTCAAGAAATGTTGACCAATCTGACTTCGATTAAAAACAAATACAACCAAAGGAGACACATTATTTTTATTCCAAGTTCCTTTTATTTTGGAAGTCAGGTATCGATAATGAAAACTACATGCAAAACTTCACCTTAGTTTTCAGTGCTTTTGAGGAGAATCGCAAAATCACATATATTAGTCACATTCAGAGCCAGATCAAGGTATGGAGGAATTATTTCTTTCCTACAGATAGAGGGAAAAACTCACAACCTTTAAGTAATTAATCTAAAGTCACATGATATTTTAAGTGGCAGATATGAAAACAGAACTGTTCAGCAAGGCACGTGTCTCTGTTTTATTGAAAGAAGTGTAATTAAACATTTAATGGAGAAACTTCTCTCTGTAGGATCCTTCTTTTAAGAATAAATGTAGGTGTGAAACCACACATTTACAGTGGAGGATCAGGCTCTTTAGCAGGAAACAATTATTTTAAAAGAAGAAACTACCACATCTCTTCTTTTCCCACTTTGGTAATGTGTAGAGTGTCTACAACAATAATCTTTTGAATCTTTCTGGTTTTACGATATTAAAAAGAGCTGGGAATGAACTGAGTGGTATTTGTAAGCTCTTCATTTCCAGTGAACAAGAATACGTAATGACCCCTCTAAATGGACGGTACGTAGTGTCAAATTTTATACAGCTTATAGAAGGTTATACGCTTCCGAAGCATCTTG
>NC_141556.1:28436236-28551236 GCF_036417535.1 Chlamydotis macqueenii
CAAGATATTCTTTTTCCCCTCTGACAACCCTGCCCATACAAAAGTCAGGTATATAAAAGGTTACATTTAACTAATGTGTACAACAACGTATACTTAGGCTCTTCATTGATACGTGCATTTCAAATACTAGAGGAACAAGAATTAAAACAGAAATTAAAACTTATTTTGCAGTTTGAAAGTGTTTCAAGAACAAACATTATCTAAAGAGCTTTACGGGTTTGAGATGCGAGTAACAGGATATGAAGCTCTAGGACAATGGTACAAATTTGCCCCAGGTCAATGACAGTCAGGAATTATTGCTGACTGAAACTATTTGATGGCCAATAATACTCCAAGTTTCAGTGCAGTTTCTAATGAGCTAGGGTCCTCGTAAAAAATTACCATCATAATGAACTACAAGACCTACAGAAAGCTTGAGGACTGTATGGCCTACAGACTAAACTAGCTTTCTGAAAGTATTGTACAATTTGCGTATCAGAAAACCAGATCCGTCTGCACCGTTTCCCTCTTACAAGACAATGCCAGCAAGTGCGCAGACTGCCTGCAGCCAGGCAAATCATAGCTTGTAACTTGAACAGTTTAAATTAGGAGGAGTGTCTATATACTATTTATACAGTTAAGAGAGAAAGAGAGAAGCTCCTTTAGATGGCAATTCAGACAGAATAAATTGAGCTCTGTTCTGAATTTTGAATTGTTCTGTGTGAGAGCTTCCTCTCTATGAATCACATGAGGAACCTCCCGATGTAGGCATGTAAAAAGATTCAGTGATGAGAACACTTCATTTCCTTTCTGCTGCAGAACAAAACATTGGTGTACAGCTGAACCCCACAGAAGTGAAGAAGCAGAGAACTACCCATGCATAGTCATTCAGAGGCATCAAAATTATTATTAAAGTGTATGAGATACCCTGTATGCTTGCAAACCAAAACTGTATTACCTACAGACAATTCTTAGAATATATGTGAATAGGTATCAGTTAAAATGTTTTATTAATCTTACATAACTGTTTGAGAAAAATCAGTATATTGTGCTAAATGATGGAATTTTTTTAACTTTTGATGTGTTTCAATTCTCAATATACACAAAATAGTCTTAGAAAATTTCAGCAGAACTGCTGACTTTGGCTGACTTAGGTTTCTATTGATTTTTTTTTTTTTAAATCAAGCCAACGATAGCACATTGTATTTTAAAGTGATTTAATTTGATACTCTAAATTTCCAACAAAATATACTCAAACCAGTTGAAATACTCCTTCCCCATATGCCCAAATCAAACCGCACCCCAAGATACCTCAATTACCACCAGTTCAACTACCACCACCTTAAATTTTTTTACATTTGCATTTTCATTATTCTGTAAAATGCTCCACAGGCTGGAGGCTCTCATCTGTATTTCTTGGTCTTCAAGAAGTGGATAATTGTTCTGACTCCTATTTTAAAGGGAAGTAAGGACTAGCCAAGAGAAATATCTTTCCCAGCTCAGCAAAACAACTCTTCTGTTACCTTTTTCCAGCTAAAAGTAGAAAAGTATCAAACAATTCTTGTAGATACAAAATGGAGGCAATTCCACTTTTCCAAAGACAACTCTTCAAACCATAAACACAAAAAGAGACACAATCAGAAAATAAACATAAATCTTGAATACTTGAAATCTTGACTTTGAATGTGTTCCTCTCTTTCATCAACTAGCCAGGGAATCTCAGGTGACCAAAGAATTTCAACAGGTGTCAAAAATAGGAGAATGAATCAGAGTCTTTTGTAATTATGGAGGTTGCGATTATTTGAACACGCATGATCATGATCTATGTAGTACAATTTTCAAAGCTAGACAATCCCCAAGCCAGAGTCCCATTTAAGTATCGATGTATAATCACCAGACTTTCAAATCTGTGTAGGGTGACGGTTTTTTGTGCACTGAGGCACTCCAGCATCTCAGTGTTCCTCAGAACAAGGACAGGCACAGTAACCTTTCTGACCTCTAGTTTGTTGCATGTACAGGAGCTGAATATTGACAATCTGATTACATTCATACTGTGTGATACACTCCGGGCAGATTCTTCTCTTGTTTACATCCATGTGTACTAAAGGGCCACTGAAGTCAACAGCACAATCCCAGTGGAAATTGAAATAAATAAAGTAAGAGTCAGGCTCAATGTTACTGTTGCAGTTGCCCTTTAATAAGCGTTATATATATCATAAAGCTGGATGATGCAGAATGCAGCTTTCCCCGGAGGGCTGCTGAGATTTTACCTTTTCACTGGGCTTAAAAATGTGGAAAAGACAGCGCAATTTTCACTTGCATGATGCTTAGAACAATTAACTCATGGACAAGGGGTGGAGCCAGGGCTTTTTCCAGCTGCTGTTTATACCCATGTAAAGTCTGGTCACACTGGTATATGCCTAAATTTGCACATTAGCTTGCTTATACGTTCTGTGGCTAATCAAGGGATCAATTAGATACTAAGAAAAATATTTATGAAAAATGAATATTTAAAAATACATTTTTACTAGTCTTGAGATCTACCTTTTTTCCTTTTTTTTTTTTTTTCATTCCTCAAGCAACAACATGCAACTGTCACCAATAGCAAACTAAAGATTACTTTGTATGGGACCAAGTGGCAGACCACAATTTTTGTCTCCAGCTCACATAAACATACTCTACCCAGAAACTGTGGCCAGTGCATGGGTTATAGAGATACTCTTACTTGTAACCCTTGCATGTAAGACTGCTGTTTTTGTGTAGCAAGGGGGCCTACAGTAGCAGCTTCTCCAAGAAGCTGCTAGAAGTTTCCCCTTTGTCCAGTGGACTCAGCCAGGTCCAGGGCAGACCCACTGCTGGCCAGGGCCAAGTCAATTGGTGATGGAATGTTCAGTGATAACACCTCTGTGATAACATATTTAGGAAGGGGAAAATAAAAAAAAAAAAAGAGAAGAAACAGAAGTGCAGGCAGAGAGAGGGAGGCGCGAGCCTTGTGGGCCTTGCGGCCCTCACCCTCTGGCCTCCCACTGGGCAGCTGTCTGGGCCTGACTCAGCCCCGCATGGCTGAGAGAGGTGAAGAGATGAGATGTGAAGAGAACCTGAGCGGCGTCTGCCTGAGCTGATTGTGAAGAATTTCTTGTGAGAGAAACGGCTACAGAAGCCAAGGTCGGTGAAGAAGAAAGGGGAGGAGTAATGCTGCTCCTGGCCAAGATTCCCCTGCAGCCCATGGTGCAGTCCATGGTGAGGCCGGCTGTGCCCCTGCAGCGCATGGAGGACCCCATGCTGGGGCAGGTGGATGCCTGAGGGAGTGCACCTTGTGGAAAAGGACCCCACGCTGGAGCAGTTCATGAAGGACTGTAGCCTGTGGGAGGGACCTCACGCTGGAACAGGGGAGGAATGTGAGGAGTTCTTCCCTGGAGGAGGAAGGAGTGGTGGAAAACAATGTGTGATGAACCAACTGCAACCCTCATTCCCTGTTCTCCCTTTGCAATTTGAGGGGGAAGGCGGTGAAGATAATTCTGAATGAAGTGAAGTCCAGGAAGAGGGGAGAGACGAGGGGAAGTGGGTTTTTTTTTTTTCTCTTTCTCATTATCCTGCTTTTGTTTTATTACTAATAAATTGAAATGGATTTCTTCAAGTCAAGACTATTTTGTCCTTAATGGTAACTTGAATGATCTCTCTCTGTCCTTATCTCAAACCTCGAGCTTTTTCTTATATTCTCTCTCCCCGATTCCCTTGGAGGGTGGGGGGAGTGAGTGAAAGACGGTGTAGCTTGGTCCCAAGCAGAGCTAAACTATGACAAAGACATAAGAACCCCAGTTAAGGACAGTTTCAGATAGAAAGGTAAGAGACCCAGATCACAATGATTTGGGTACCAATGCCACCTTCCGCAGGACCCACACAACATAGCCAAGATTTCCATTTCAAATCCTGCTCCCTCTCCTTTGAAACACGGCAGCCATAGCAAAGGCACATCCTGCAGCTGCAGAAGACTGAAAATAGAGTGTCCAAGCATATCAGTAGCATCCCTTATAAATGTTATTGAGATAGAGATAAAAGAACCATTTTTTTAATCTCAGCCAAAGTAGCCTTTAATAGGAAAGTTTCCTCTTCACCCTGCCAATGCTGACCAGTATTCTATAGCTTTACTTAAATTCATCAGGAATGCATGGGTATGAACTGGTGTTACTTGGTCCTACTTCTGGATAAAATGGATGGCCCTCAGTCGAATTTAAGTAATAAAGACTATCATTTGGCCCATGGAGCAGCTGACATGTGGACACTTCTCAGGCTTTCAAGAAGGAGTGTTGAGATTAGTCCAAACCACCTATTTTTCTGTCTGGTGGTTGAATTAAATCCCTTATCTATCCACTTTTAGACTCTTTTGTACATTTCATGATAAAAGGAGACCATACCACCAATCATGAATTGCAGGTCTGCTGCCTAACCGTCATCCTCTTGTATCCTGTGAGACAATGAACGGGGCTGGCTGTAAAGAGAATATGGAGACGATGCAGTCACACACTCATTTCTGACCATTACCATTAGCGTTGCCCATCCCGCTTTGGCAACAGCCACAGATTAAAACAGTGCAAGAAAACAGTGACCAACACTGTCAAGGAGGCCAGAACTAGGGCAACAAAACACTTGTCAGGCCAGGCAACTTCTGCGTACTTGCTTGTGTAAATTTGAACTTTCTATACAAATTTTGAAAGAGCCTTTAATGAGTTAAAAATTTGAAAAACAGTGCTGTGGAGTACAGAATAATTTGTCAGCACTTTTATTGCTTATATGTCTTTGGAGTATGTAATGGAAAGGTGGGGTTTCTTGGACATGAGGAAAATGGATTAATGGATCTTTAGTGAATTAATACATGGGCTTCACACTTCTTTTGTAAGAAACAGCTCCAGTTAAAAAGCATGTACAGGATTTTTTAAAAGGAAAATAAATTATCCAATGTACAACATTTAGTGTAGAGTCTGGGGTTTTTTTGTGGTTTGTTTTTTTTTTTTTTAATTACATGGATGTATTTTACAAAAATGCTCTCAAAAAGTTTGGAGAAAATATGGAAAGTATATTCCCATATGAACATGAGCTACAGGGACCGCCAAATGGAGGACTAAGACAATCTTTAGTTTTTATTTGGTAAACAGTAGCCATAGAACAGTCCAGATTCTACCAACACAGTTAAAAATGTTAAAGCCACTATGTCCTGACTATTTTCTCAAACCTGTAACATACGTTTTAAAATATTAATTCCCACTAAGGGAGGGAGCACACCTAAAACCTCTTGGCAAGGCCTCACGCAGACTACTATAACCAGGATCAGGAAGGCATAAAAGTATCCTGAAGCCACTCCAGTATTACTTCCTTGGGCTGAAATTTCTCAAAATTTGCAAGAGCCTCAGATCTGATGTCTGTATAGATACCAAGTATGAAGATATACATAATCATCTCCTATTCACTTTCTTGTTCATCTCTTGCAAAAATATCTGCCTGGCATAGACATCGGCATTTACAAATGCACATGCACCTAACTTTTGCTTCTTTTGGATGTTCTAGCCAACTAGAGCCCACTGCAGCATTTCATGGTTTTGTGACGTGTAAATATAGTTCCACAATATATGTCAAGAAGAGCTCTGAAAGCTGTCCATGGCTTCAGCAGCTGGTATCCTTCGAAAATTTCTGCTAGCCTGGTGACTCCCACCAGTCTTGTAGCCAGTCTCCGCTCCCGCTCTCATCGTACAGCTCAAAGCAGCAGTTTCTTCAATATGCTGCTCCTTTCCCCAAACACACTTCCATCAGCAGTCTTGGGAGACTGCCAACACACGGTATATATTTAAGTACCTCCATTTACTGAAATGTCATCTCCTTCATTAGACACAGGTGACTGTCTCTGTCCTTTCACTGTCTTTCTATGTCACCTGCCAATGATTTTTTTTTTTGTTCAAGACTATGGAAATATTGTATTCTGTTTTCTCAATCTCTGTTTTTAGTTTAAACAAATGCTGAGGCTTATATAAAGATATGAAGCATTACCTAGAGAGGAGGCAAACTGGCCATGGCAAGGGAACAGCTTTTCCAAACTACAAAAATTATAGACAATAAGCCTGAGTTTGTTTATATTGAAAATTATGGCAGAACAATCTACCTCCAACAGGAGCCAAATTTAGTACTGGTAGAGTATATGATATTTATGAATTAACTTATTGGAATACACAATTTGGTACAGGCACATGCAATGAAATGACTGAAGGAACAATAAAAAGAGATCTTTAGTGATACACTTGTTTAGAAACAAGTTCCAAGTACAGATTTTTCTGACCACGAAAAATGGGACTAAAAAGACACAAATTCTGTAAAAGGTTTACAAAAACAGACCTAGAAACATACATAATTTTAAAAAAGTTTAGAATGTCCAATGTAAAAAATATTAAAATTACTTTCTTTTATCATTTTAATAACAATGCCTGATTTGTCAAAATAACAGTAAAAACTCTATAAATATCTGTTAAGGGATTATTCCAATAGCATGAAAAACTCTAGTGAAGAAATGGCACAGAATATAGAACTGTCATCACGCATTTGCATATAGAAGGCTGTTTAAAACCGACAGGCACATAAACAGAAAATACATGCTATAAAATTAGTCATTTTTAAGCGTGGATCTTTAAATAAAGCTGGCAGACCACCTTCATTTTAGCTAACTCATTCTCAAGAGGAATCACAAAAACGGTGCAACAACTAGCAGCATATTTTCTTCAGTCTTGTATACAGATAATAGTTTGATTATCACAATGTTTGAACATAGCTTCATTAACTTATCTTAAAATATTGTTGATGTTTCTTGAATAATGTATTTTTGTTAAGGACGTCACTACACGTTTATAAAATAGAAGTAGCATTTATCTTTTCAAAAGACCATCAGAACTGTTATTTATTAGATATCAGAGGCTGCTTGTCAGAAAAAAAAAAAAACATACATAGCATTGCCAGGGATACCAAACAGAATGCATATTTTTAAAGTTCTTATGATGCAATGTTTGTAGGGAAATGAAGAGTTTTAATAGGCCTACCAGGACACAAAACACGTTTTGGACTCACAAGTCCTTTCAGTCAGAAATAGAAGCAGCATATCAAGCCAAGCACCAAATAAAACAATATTCTAAGTTTAAATTAATGCAAACCATACAAAATGTATATTGCTAAAAAAAAAAAAAAGCAGTTCTGACAAGCAGATAGGAAAAAAAAGAAAATATTTTGACACTTCTTAAACTGAAAATGTTGACTCCTTCAAAAAGACACAAAAGTGGGTTTTAATGGATTTCGTCTAAATGCTGCGATGGCCAGGGTCATGTCCCACATCCTCTTCCTCCAGTGAAGGAGGAGAACACGGACAAGGGCTGAAATCACAGTGGGGACCTGCATTCAAGAGTCTGACTTGTCAGCAGTGCCCGTTAACTTGCAGGCTCCAGAAACTCAGTCTTTTTTCTCAACTCTTCTGCTCCAGGTCAATACCAGCATCCTATCCCCTGGGCTAGCGAGTGCCAATGGCTCCCTCAGCTCCCAGTGCAGGCTGATAGCTGGCTCTTCTCCCTGCTCCCAGCCTGACAGGGGGGAATTCAAGCCCCTTATGCCCTATACCGCAGAGAGCAACCAGAGCCCTAAGATGAAGAAGGAGGTGGAAATACCTTCTCTGTTAGTTTTGAAAGTAACAAGCTTTTAAGTCCTTATTTTTTAAATCTCTTGGTCAAAAGTTCTTTTCATAAAAGTGACTAACATTTAATAAAATAGTACTTTCCAAGGCTCTTCAAGCACTCTTCCACAGAAAATGATAGATTCATAAGAATTTGTTTTGATTTGGCTCTCTAGACACAAAATCAATTAGTCGCAAAGCTTTGATCCTATGAAAATTCAGTTTTACTGACATCATAGTGTAAATCTGAAATAAGCACAGAATCTTCTGCAAGACTTGAGCCACAGACTTCTGTTAACAAGTATTTTCTGTACAAACTTCTATTTGCCTCTCACTTTTATTTAGTTTTAGAAACAACCCAGAGATTATCTTAATAGAATTTAGATACTTATTCTAAGAGTAATAGCTATATGTTCTTTGACATACTATTTAGATTACTCATAAAAAAAACCTCACAAACTAATGTTCACTAAATACACACATAGGTATAATTGCTGTAACCACTGATTAGCAATCTAATTTGAACTCATTTAATTAAAAGAAATATGCTAAAATAAATTATTACTTGTTAAAAAATTATTATGCAAATCATAGAACAAAAAGAAGACACCTTGGCAAGTGAGCTACCCCATCTCTTTCTTCAAAAGCAGAATAAACTGTTTTGTGTCTGACAGACATTTATCCAAAATGTTTTTACAAACTTCAAGCACGGGAGATTCCACAGCACCTCCAGCAGCCTACTTCAGCACTTTCTTACTTTGCTTATTTTCCAAAAGCTGTTGGACATTTAACACAAATTTGCAACAATTAAAGCCAATATTATTTGCAGACATGTACTTACAAGTATAAAAATCTGTACATGTTTTGCAAGGATATAATTAATGATGAAAAAAATAATGCCATTTACTGACAAAATGAGTATTCTGTAATGGAATGGTAAAAACAAATGCTTTTCACTACTAATCTCTTACGGAAATCTTGCTATATTAATTAAAAATTCATCAGCTATCTGTACACTTTACTGTATCTTACACATATAAGAAAACTCACATTCGCACCTAAATACCTGACCGAACTCTGAAATCAGTCTTGATCTGAACTTGGCATTGGCTCTGACCCCAAGTTTGACAGTAATAACAACTGCCCCTAGAACTGACCTAGGGAATGAAGGTCCTTGCAAGACCTGGGCTTACTGAAGCCCAGAAGTATTAATTTAAATACTGAATGACCTAGAATATTATCCTTTTGACAAAAGACAGTATTACAGTTCACGTATATACAGTGTTTACAGTACTCCTAAGAAAAAGATCATGTACCAGCTTCTACGTATTATCAGAGCTTCCGCAGCTTTTCAAAGCTGTAAGAAGACACTGAGACCTGCCTTTAAATTAAAACTAATAACTGAAGAATAATTTTCCATCTGGAAGTGCAAGCAAGTTCAAAGCTACAGTGTTTCATAAACCAAGACTAAAAATACAGCTAAGGTTTGCAGGTGCTACAGCAATGTTTCCCTCTTGCCTAAATATGCAGAAAAACAATCCAGCTCTGAAACAGAAAAAATGAACAATAATCAACAGTGTAAGAAAGAATTTATTTGATTCATAAGCAGTTCTGAAGGGTTGAAAATATTGCTTAGAAGTAATCTAGGTTTTTTTTTTCTTTAAAATCAAATTTTTACAATATATATTTATAAGTGAGTATAAGTATTTATAAGTATTAGTGAAGTAAATTCCAAAATGAAAGTATTGCTTTGAGGTGAATCTGACTCTAACATTATGCACCTTTGACAGACGAATATTAAGAATGTTGTTTTGAAAATGTAGGAATGTTTCGGCTTCTTCAAAACCTTTTTGATACAAAATTATTATAACAAATTTCAGAGTGTTTTAGTACTCAAAAATCATAATTAAAAATGATGTAAATGGACTACTTAATGAAGCTCTAATTAAATATTCAATGCTGGATCAATTGTATTGCTGGTGCTAAAATAGTTCACATTTTTCACTACATTTTTTATTCTTTCCAATGGAATAGTTCTTAATTCCAACCATGGCAAACCTTACAGAGGCCAAAAAATATAATTGTACCAAACTGGTAAAGAAAACTCAGCTTATTTCATTTGAAGAGTTTTCTAAATTATCAGCATTCAGGCTCAGTTACAAGTCACAACAAGAGCTAGAAAAAAAAGGTTTACAAAGAAGGAGAGATCTGAATGGTCAACTCAATGAAAATAAGCAGTTAAGGACTATTGCTAAGTTGTTAATGATGGATATTTTTATTTTCACTATAAACATTATGAACACTACACAAATATCTAACAGTGTAGCAAACACAAGGAAATTGGAGAAGGATTTACAAACAGAAGGAGAACGCAGACAGGACACCCAAGTAATAGAGAAGAGGACATGCTGTCGGCATCTTCTTGTTTATAGAGTTGCTGAAGAGGTTTAAGCTGACTACTTAGCTTTTCTTGGGGGAGGGGCAAAGATTTAGGGGCTGCCTAAAAATGTAAATATATATGCATCTATCTGTCTCTCTATCTGTTTCTAGACAGCAGCAATGAGCTAGTCATTATTAGGAGTTTCTGAACGGCAAAATCATTAAAGTGGCTACAGCTACACCCTTGTTAAGTTTTGCTAAATGTAAGGCATCCTGAAGTAATTTTTTAAATGAATGATTTTTGAACAAAATCAAAGCACATCCTCTCATTTAAGATGGAAAGTCTTCTAGAAATGAACAATTAGAATCTCTCAGTGACTTTGTAGGTGATGGCACAATGTGTGGGTTTTGGAAATGAACCCAGCGGGAAATCTGGGTGCACAGGTCTTTGAAAAAAAATCTCCACAATCCTCAACTCACTCCAACCATCTAAACTTCACTGTGCATGGAACATTAAAAGAACGGAGATTTCAGGCTGAACAGAATTTAGATTTGCAGTACTACATAATATGGGATGGACTTTAGTTCTTTTTTAAATGTCTAACATTTCTCTGTCTTTTATATGTTGAGGAGGTAAAGACAATTATGAAGAACCAGAAGAATAACCTAACTAGATATTTATGACTACAACACCATCAGTATCTTCATTATTTCAGGATCTCTACAAAATCTTCAGAGGTAGTTTACACTTTTAACTAAGGAGCGCAAATGCCTCTTGCACTAGGTAGACTTCTGGAAACATGATACCATGACATAAAAAAGAAACTGAAATTCCTAGAAGTTTGTATCATGTACAAAAGTAGGTAATGTTATATCTATTTGCCCAAATGGATTAGCAGACTGGATTTGTGAGCATCTGGCTTTTGAGCATCTTAAAACATTTTATAGCATTTCATATTGTACAAGCTCTGAGCATGCTCCACCACACTTTCTATAACATACTTTCACAAATTGCTTTCTCCTGTGTTTCAAAGTCCTTGTTTAATATACTGAAGTGTTAAATAATGAGATATATATAATCCCTGACATTGCACTTAGATTTATATATGTATTTATATATGCATATTTTACAGCTTACACGTAAAATGTTAAATATGCTACATATTCTAGTAAAAAAAAACCCCAAAGGTTAACATATATAAACACACCCTCTTAATTTTTGTCTGTCTGTTCAAAGACTACTGGAAGAGCTACATAAATAATAAAAACAGGAAATAAAACACACTTTAACAATCCATTATCAAGGGAATATTATTTTAACAAGATGTATGGAATCACATTATCATTCTATTAATTCAATAATCTTGATGTTGTTACAAGACTGAGACAGTTATCAAAGCAGGGGATCATTCTTGTACGGAAGGATCACATCACTTAATGGGACAGAGATGTCACATAAACTACAGCGTCAAAAAGATAACAAATATAGAACTGAGCTTGTAGTGGCAATGAATTTATGTTGGCATACATGGCTCCAACAAAATAACTGGTATTTGATAACCATATACATACGGCTGGTTTTGAAACTGCTGTCATTATAGTGCTGATTTAATAACATTGATCTTTTATTTTATATTCACATACACTCAAATCCTATACATGCTTCCTGTTGACAGTGGTTTCAAAGGTCTTTCATTAAGTTAGCCTTGCAATGACAAATGTAAGAACACCTTCTCTTTTTCTGAAATCAAATGAATATTTATGGTAATTGCTATAAAACAACTTTACCCTTGAGGACATTGGTCCTCAAGGTTTGCATGGGTTTTCGACTAAACCTGTTTCCTCAGAGAAATTTTAGGAATTACTTTTCATGACTCTGTAGATTCCTGCTTAGTCATTGGTAGCCAACCTAACATTTCTTACACCTTTTTTTCACTCATATAGTTTTAGTTAAAAAGAATAGACTCTGGGCATGCAATTTCTTTTACTACTTGATTTCTGTATATAGGGGTAACAATGCCCATCCTCCCACCTACATGGCATACCAAAGTTTGAGACATACAGAAATTCAAGATAATAACAAACTGCTTTCAATGCACGTTCTTCTGCTCTCACAGCTTCCATACCTTGCCATATATGATATGGTTTCACATTCATTATGGAGATATTAACCATATATAACCATATGTTTGCAAGAAGATCTGAATTCTAACGACTTTTTAAGCTGACTATAGGTCTGCAGGTAAAATACCAGTACTGCCTCTTATCTACCTTTGAATGACATTTGTAAGACAAATGGGTGGAGGCTGTTTCACTTCTGCTAGTTTTAGCCTTAACTACTGTATATATGCTGTCTTTTATTTCATCAGTTCATGATACATCCTATGAAATCACATGAAGAAAACAGGCGACATCTGAACAACCATATGGTTAGATACCTGAGGTCATAAAAAAGGTACCGCTGTAGCTACAGTGCTACTATGCAACTTCTTCACTATGACGGTGGTCAGGCACTGGAACAGGTTGCCCACAGAAGCTAGGGATGCCCCATCCCTGGAAGTGTTCAAGGCCAAACTGGACATGGCTTTGAGCAACCTGGTCTAGTGGAAGGTGTCCCTCCCCATGGCAGGGGGGGTTGGAATCAGATCATCTTTAAGATCCCTTCCAACTCAAACCATTCTATGATTCTATGACCTATACAGACAAATAAAAACTTGGACTTTTAAGTATGTCCATATGCTACATACATATTTATTTACATGAACAACTAGAAGATGGAGGGGTGGCATGGTGCTTTAATGATCAAGGATGCCACATTGTTCACAAACAGTGAACTCAGACAAAGGTCAGTTCAGGACTAAATACTGGACAAGACCTAAGCTGAAGTGTCTTTTGTACATTACTACTAAATGCCAGCTTCTTAAGGCTATCAGCACACAGGACAGGATTTTCTGAAGGAATAATCGTACTTCTGTTTTCTTCTGTTTGGATTAGAATCATAGAGCAGCCACCATAACAATGTGACTAATGTTGAAAAAACATTGGCTTTAATAGCATCGGTATATTTGGTATTCCTCAGAAATCAACCTCCGATTCATACAACAGTTAGTGAATTCACAGCTATGTCTGGGGATGGATTACTACAATCTGACCAGAAGCAGAACTGAAATGGTAACACTGACTGAAGAAGGGAAACTTTTTCGTAGGAAAATATTCTCGGAATTCCTCTAGATTTCAGCCCTAGAATTAGCTAAAACAAGATCATATGGACAAAGTCCTTTCGTACTATTCCTCTCTTTGCAGATAAATCATGCTTGATAATGAAAACTACTGTCAAGCTAGCTGCAGGTAAAATAAAGTTTACACGGCCATCATACTAGCATTTCAAAAGCACAGGATGAGCCTGATACCGTGACATTTGAAAGTCAAGAAGTCCCACTTACTTGCTTTACTAGTACTTTGTGTCCATCATGCTACTTGGCACACAACAGAAATGTTGTCAGGAATACTGTCTACATCTGAGTGAAAAACAAAGCTCCAAAAGTGAATGTGAGGGATAGAAACTATAGAAATGAGGAAAAAATTCACTTACATTTATCCAAGATGGCTGTCGCTATTACTGTTGAAACTCTGCTATGGGCTGAGGTCACAAGACCCTGTAAGCTAAAATAGAGAAGCTTCAGCTGAGGGTCACTGAAGCTGCAGCACATTAAAATACATTTTAAAGTTATAGGTTTTAATTTCTTGATCTCTTTTTCCCAAGGCACGAAAAGTGACCTCTACTTTTCGGTCATTTTTCAAGACTGAAGGGAAGAGTTTTTCAGTATTATTCCTCTAGCTCATTATAAGTGTGTATGTATGTTATGTACAGTACATAATATGATAATATGATGGTTTCAGTGGTATGAGTTTGGAGTTGCCATGTTATTCACAAATGGTGAAACCATATGTGATTTATGCAGATTCTCCCAAAGAAAACTAGAAAAAAACCCTTTTTACAACATCACATCATCATGTATGTAGGAAACGTGAACTATATAAAAGAAAAGCTAGTTTGAAAGTCTTCAAAACTGTGTTAAAATGCATCATAGGGCTTTTTAACTTTCTATATTTTTTTAATTATGTACCTCTGAGGGAGTCTGATAGCTTTTACATCTTAGAAATACCAAAATAACTTTAAAATCATTTTGTATGCATATGAGTACTGCTGTTTGAAAATCTACTGCATCTTAACCTCCAAGGGATTAAATAGTGTGTGATCTACTAGGCAGATGGAATTTTCTCATAACCTGTGATATAAAGACCCTACTGATGGCTTCAGTAAGCGGGAAGATACTGAAGTTGTCACTAATTTTGAATTGAACATTCCCTCTTCTGGCCCACAAGTCACTGTGCTTTTGGGAAAAGAATTGACATGCAAAAGCAAAAAAGGAGAAAACAGAAAATAATACCTTGGGAAATTATTGTTAACAGCAGAGGTTTGTAATGACTGAAGGGAATACACTAGTAAAGTTTAGCTTAGAAAAGTTCATTACAAACAATCTTGCAGTTTATTACCTGTACTAGGATGATATCCACTTACGTAAATATACACTTGTGTATATGCATGTATAAACAGACATATGCAAAGTGCAAAAAACAAGTATCTATAATGTGTCTTACAGGCATTTCTATATTTGAAGTGAAGAAAAGCAATTTCAAGAACACAAGGAATGCAATGAATCTGAGCTACAGAAATCCTAAAACAGACAAGTAACAACGAAAGCACATATATCTCATATATTCGATGTATGTGAAAGAATGACAAGCTGCCAAGAAGGAGAGTGAAGGGTGGAATCTCTGTGCTGTCTGAGTAAACTTAAAAAAAGGTATTCCCATCACGTCATATTGATGTTTACTTCATTTCTTGTGCAACCATAATGTGATTTATAATAGATGAGAATAATACATGAGAACTAAGAAACTACCAGGATACTGTATCATTTGGTTGCATTCAAAGAAATAGTGTGCAAAATTAAAACTAAGAGATACAGTCAAACTGTCAGATGCTCTAGATATTTGTATAAAATTAAATCTAGAAATCATCAGAATACTACCTAATAAGGCAGCCAAACACATAACTTGAAAAATGAATAAACAAGAGAACACGATTCTAACAAAAATAAACACAGGGGAAAATAACAGGTAAAATTTTCCTACAAAAAGAAGAGAGACTGCTGCATTCTAGATTTTTAATAGAAAAAGACAGCAGATGTTCAAATTGTAAGACTTAAAAGAATGGGAGAAGTGGTGGCTAAAGTGTTTGTGATAGAATACTAAATAATTAATCTTTACCAAATAAATTTCAGTATGTAGATGACAACTAGTCTTAGATGACAACTAGTCATGAAACAACAAGTTTAATGAATGCTTGTAAGCCCATGTAGAATGAGCATTTCCTAGCCTCAGAGCTACAGGAGAGACGCCAGATCTCCGGAACACCACATCCCAATCAGAACTAGTTGCTTGCCTTCACCTAATGAGAAACACTAACAAAAAAATAGCAAACTGAAACAGAATTAATTATTCTCTCCATGAGCAGGGAGACTTCCATAACAGAATTTATGCAATCTAAACAGACTCTGTTTGACTATGTAGAATGTAGTCTAATAGGCTCAGTGTGTAAAGAGGTAAAGCTCTATTGACAATAAGCTTGGCTCATTTCATAAGCAGTAATTTATTTAGAAGAAAAAAAAAATCAAGAAAAATAGAAGTGGGAATGGAGGGAAATCGCTCTACCAAATGCAAAAAGTCTATGCTATAGACACCTATATCTGAGCTAGTCATCTTAGGTTACCTGTATAGTCAAAGGAAAAAAACAGGCATTTCTGTGGCACAATTCATTAAATCCTAATTAGATGTCTAAATCAGATCAGATAAATTGTCTTTTAAAAATGTTGACTATGTGTTGACAAGAATGTGTTGACCAAAAGTGCCTTGGCTATGACTGGTGACAAAAGGCCTGGACTATTAAGGTGAAAGGCAGAGATAAGGTGTACCCATCTATTGTCTGGTGAAATAACAACAGATAAAAAGTTGGCTTCCCCTTAGTATGGACCTGAAGTAGTTATTTGTACTTATGTTAAATAGATGTGAAACCAGACTACTCTGTATAGACTTCATACATGCACATATCAGATAGATACAAAGCCCTAAAACTTATTTCAGGTGAATAGCAAAAGTGTCATCCACTTTGGTTTGCATTCAGGTACGGGAAGGTAACAAATGAAGAATACTGCTGAAATTGTCGATTATCTCATTCTACCATCAAACGTACGGACATCCCCATAACACTCTATATCCTACCTAAACACACCAACCAACTAACCCTCAAATCCCCTTCTTCCCGTTAAATTTTTAACAAAAACTCTTGTTGTGAAATAAAGTGAATGAAAATGTTACAATCTACATGTGCATGCGCACACACAGAGAAACTACTCAGGGAATGCTAGGTGCTAACATTCATACAAAAAAAATACTGAAAAAATCAGCATGATATTTCAGGAAAGTCAGATAGTCAGTAAGTTAACTGTCATGGAAATAGCTATCTCAGTAAAATTATGTTTTGAATAAAGTTCCTTAAGTTAAAAAAGTATATAAAATCAGATGTAGCCAAAATTAAAAATAATAAAAAGTAAAAACATGTTTTTATTGGGTAGTAACTCGGTATAAACTTTTCCAATATTATATACCCTTCAGCTTTACACAGCTTATAAGATCAGATGTGACAGTAACATAGGCCTCTTCAGAGATACATATGACAAACCTAGGCAGCCAGCAAGGGAACAATCACCATTTTGATAATCAATTTCAGAACTGAATTGAATTTTCAGAAATGATTTGAATGAAAATTATCTCACAGCATGTTGGGTGTTAGTACAAATGGTCTGAATGAATCAGGTGGATAAAAATAAAATAATAGAAGAAAATAAACTGTATTATTTTGTAAATATTTACAGATTAATTCAAATTTATCATCTCTGAAAATTAACCAGAAAGCAGATTGACAGCACCTCACACAACACGGTGATCACCATAAATCCAGACAATGTATCAGATTTCATCAGAATAGAGGTCATTTTTTTTAAATGAAAGTAGACTTTGTTATGCATTATTCATCCAACTGAAAATATTACAAGGTGGGACAACTTTTTTATAGTTTATTACCATAGCATATTACAAAATGCGTTTGTAAAATAAATGTTTAACCGATGAGTCTATGACAAGTCGTTACAAAGCACATTATAAGATGCAAATATTGTTAAAATATGTGTGCATGTTTAATGCATGAATTACAGTCATCAAGCATTGTATAAATTGTCATAAAATTTAACAAATGATAATAAGATATTTATAAATGGCATCTAAACATAAAGTGTGCACAGAGAAGTAAATGGTACTAAAATTAATGCTTGTATGAAGGCTCTTTTTTTTCTTGTCTTTTTACTCAGAACAAACCAAGTTAGGTGATTTTTTTTTTGTGTAGATCCTAATAAGCAACGCCTGAGATAAACTCTTCTTGCTAAGCTTCCAAGGCAGCCAGAAACCTCAGCCCTCAGATGATTTCCAGAATACAATTACAGACAGCTCTCCATCAGCTAGGCAGGACTGATTATCTTTAACAACACCTTCAGTTTTTTTCTTATGGAGAATTAAAATGTGCGGAATAAATGTGAGTTACTACTTTTACAGACAAGTTTTCTGAGGAGGTAAACTGTTGCAACTCCTTATAATTCTTTGTCTACTCATCAGAATAAAAACCAACTTCGACAAAGTAGGGAAAACCAACCTTACCTTTTGAATTCTGTACACTTGATCCGTGATACTCAGCTTACAGATACTGATCTGTATAAACCCTGCATATGCTATTATTTTTTTTTGTAATTCAATACCGCACAGTAAAACACTGACCAGAGAAAAGGTATTTATGGGGTTTGGTATATGTGTAGAATATAAACAAAGATCTGCCACCAGGTTATTTTCCAGGTGACTACAGGAACAAAATTTGTCTGCCTGAAAGAGAAATGTTATACTCTTATACGTTTCACCTACAAGAGTCAGACTAAGGGCAGGCAAGACTCTGAAAATAAAGAAGTGTCCTCACTTCCAAAATAATCAGATAATTATCTGGAAAAAAAAAATAAGAACAGATTGAGTAAGAGAGAGAGAGAGAAGGTAACTACAGGGAGATACCACAGTCACATCTTGCAAGCTTTTGTGCAGAGATTTGCTGGTATGTGAAATCATTTCTAATTATGATACAGAACTTTAATGATTTCACTGTAACTAAATAATGTTATAAATCTAGTTTAAATCTGCCAGGTTTCAGCTGCTGAAGAAGTTGATCTCCAGATTCTGAAGCACAGTCAAAGAGCATTAGCTGGATCTGAGAAATCTGATCCTGTGATAGGAATGTTGACATTGTTCTCATAATTTTCTCTTAAGTTTAGCAAGATTGAATGCCTGGAAACAAGAGCTAAATACATTTAAGAAAGAAATGAAGTATTAATTTTGTCAGAACAGGCAAGGGAAAAAAACCTAAACTTCACATGTTTTAAGAAATGAACTTACAAATTCATTAATGAAAAATCTATTTCAAGCTTCTGAACACAAAGGGTTCTCAAGCCTCACATTGCTGGGAGAAGGTAAAAGGGATGGACCTCAAGTTTTTATCCTGTATTATCATCTCACTCTGCCCACCATTCGTAACACATCTGGAGCTGGCACTCAAAAACAGAGGATACTAGGATCTGACTCAGTACCACCTACGGTCATACTCCTCTGGACATAAACAAGGTACTGAGAAGCCCAAATTTTTAGCTGACATCACATGCAAAGATAGGCAACATCTCGGTTAGAGGACTTGCTGCATGCATTCCTAGCTGTAGCTTTACAAAGGTTTCTCTAGATCTATTTTACAAGGAAGTGCAGGTGACCACACACATCTGTGAAACATGCATAAGGAACTCTTCTCATCTGTGGAACCATTAAAGGTTTTCAGTTACACATTTTATATTTCCACACTGAAAACTTTAGTGAAAGCACCAAAATAAGATCCCTGATGTAGACGTAGTCACAGTGGTCTTGTGATCCCACTGAGAAAACAGCATATTTATCCACGAAGTGCTCCAGCTATCTGCATGTCATAGTTGAGTAAACAGTGCATTAAGTGCCTCTGAACTTTCCCACTCAGGAAGGTATTCAGAGACTTTGTGGCTAATCGCTTTTTTTCCTTAAAAGCCCTCACATCCAAGGCCCTCCACAAATTATTTGTTTCTTCAGCTTTTCCAAACATAAATGAACCTTGCACGCTGCCAAAGCACAAGAGGCTTTGAGGTCAATCCTAAGCCATTCTTTCTTGTGTGCAAATCTTGTTTCCTAAAGATGTGACCATTTCGGTAAAATGATTGAGCAATCAATTCTTGGATAAGAGCGACTGTCTTAAAGTTAAATTGAAGGTCAAGAGGATACTGCTCACAAGTGTGAAAAATGCTGTGCAGGACACTCCTTCCTTCCACCCATGGCATCGCTCCTTGCTTTCTTGTGACAATGCCAGCATTGTTTAGCTTCAGTTGTAAATGTGGACAAGTTTCAAATCAACCCACCAGAGGTTAAAAAACCGCAAAACACAATAGACAACAGAAACAGAACCCAACACAAAATGATCAAAATGTCCCAGAGTAAAGTGAGGTTGGAAAAAGGTGATGAAAAGATGAATATCATAAATAAATTAGCAACAAGTAGTTTCTCTTTTTCGTATGTTACTTTTTTCCCTCAAGGGAAAAACATGACAACTACTTTAAAAAACAATATACATTGCAGACACTGTTTAGTACAGGAAGTGGTCTTACCAGCATCTACAGCTGTTATGCAATTACAAATGCAGGAAATCATTAATGAGAAACATACAGTAATTTTCTACCTACAGTTCCACAGCTGGCATTGCATCCTTCTTTGTGAAGCAGATACATATCTTTGTGGCAGAACGATTCAACAGAAACAAGGGGGCCAACAGTATGCTGGTTCATAGAGAAATTTAGTCAATTGGACTAAGTGAAGAATATTTTCCATCCTAAAGGACTCTCAATATTAACTGGAATTATTCTCATATGTGTAACTACTCAACTTAACATGTTTTAAAAGCACCTGAAATCTGACAATGAGAGTATGTCTACTTTCAAAACCAAAAATCTTGTTTTGATTTTTGCTTTCCCACTTTACCTTGGTCTTCTTTGTAATTAATTATTCACTTCAAAAAGTGACTTTCTTTTCCTGATTTACTTGGCAGTTTATGCTGGACACACACATTAGGAAAAGGCCCACTACTCTAAATTTGAATTGTCACCTATAGTTTCATGGTTCCATACTACAGTACACAAGGTTACAAAAGTCCAACTGAAAATGTGCACCATTCACTACAAAGAAAGAAACCACAGTGTGTTCAGCTTGTATTTTGGTGTAGTTCAGATTCACAGAATGGTTACTGGAACTCTTTGCATGCATGCTTAGAAAAGAAATTTATTTGAATAAGTAAAACAGGACTTTTCTTGAATTGTAAGTAATAAGTGAAATGAAAACCATGAATTCTATCGTTCATGAAATCACCAATATTTTGTATTCGATTTCCAGACATCCTACACATGTCAGTATTTGCATCTTCCGCTAAATTCTTCATTCTATTGGTAGTTTGTGTTTCTTACTCACAGATTTCTCACTAAACTCTACTGTATAACTAGTTACAAATTCTAGCCCAAAGATCTTTTGAACAGAAGTGCAAAGATACATGCTTTAAAGCCTGTCCTTGAGGACAAGAGTTGAGTGTTTAGCTGATTTAAGAAATTATTGTAGCTAAATAAATTTTCTTTAAATAAAGAAGTGTGTTATTTAAAAAGTATGAAATCCTAAAATGAAAGGTAATCCAAGGAAAGAAGATGGTTAGAGAAATATCAGCAAGACTTAATCTCTAGATCTTATGACAAAGACTATACTGCACTGAAAAAGATAGTTTATTCATGGCAATCAGAAGACAACGTTCTATCTTTCTTAAAGAACAGGACAGTGCCAAGGGATTTAGAGACTGGAGTTTTAATCTTTATACTTCATGAGCAGGTTCGGGATCATCTGAGGAACCTGAAGGTGTACAAGTCCATGGGTCCTGATGAGATCCATCCGCGGGTCCTGAGGGAACTGGCGGATGAAGTTGCCAAGCCACTGGCCATCATATCTGAGAAGTCGTGGCGGTCTGGTGAAGTCCCCGATGACTGGAAGAGGGGGAACATAACCCCAATTTTTAAAAAGGGGAATAAGGAAGACCCAGGTAACTACAGGCCGGTCAGCCTCACCGCTGTGCCTGGCAAGGTCATGGAGCAGATTCTCCTGGAAACCATGCTAAGGCACATGGAGAGCAAGGAGGTGGTTGGTGACAGCCAACATGGCTTCACCAAGGGCAGATCGTGCCTGACCAATTTGGTGGCCTTCTATGACGGGGTGACGGCATTGGTGGACAAGGGACAAGCAACTGACATCATCTACCTGGACTTGTGCAAAGCTTTTGACACTGTCCCGCACAACATCCTTCTCTCTAAACTAGAGAGACATGGGTTTGATGGACGGACCACTCGGTGGATAAGGAGTTGGCTGGATGGCCGCACTCAGAGAGTGGTGGTCAACGGCTCGATGTCCAGGTGGAGACCGGTCACGAGTGGCGTCCCTCAGGGGTCCGTGCTGGGCCCGGCCCTGTTCAACATCTTTGTCGGCGACATGGACAGTTGGATAGAGTGCACCCTCAGCAAGTTTGCCGACGACACCAAGTTGTGTGGTGCCGTCGACACGCTGGAAGGGAGGGATGCCACCCAGAGGGACCTTGACAGGCTGGAGAGGTGGGCCTGTGCCAACCTCATGAAGTTCAACCAGGCCAAGTGCAAGGTCCTGCACCTGGGTCATGGCAATCCCAGGCACAAATACAGGCTGGGTGGGGAATGGATTGAGAGCAGCCCTGAGGAGAAGGACTTGGGAATGCTGGTGGATGAGAAGCTTAACATGAGCAGGCAATGCACCCTTGCAGCCCAGAAGGCCAACCGCATCCTGGGCTGCATCAAGAGAAGCGTGGCCAGCAGGTCGAGGGAGGTGATTCTCCCCCTCTACTCTGCCCTGGTGAGACCCCACCTGGAGTACTGTGTCCAGTTCTGGAGCCCCCAGCACAAGAAGGACATGGAGCAGTTGGAGAAGGTCCAGAGGAGGGCCACGAAGATGATAAAAGGGCTGGAGCACCTCTCTTATGAGGACAGGCTGAGAGAGTTGGGGCTGTTCAGCCTGGAGAAGAGGAGGCTCTGGGGAGACCTGATAGCGGTCTTCCAGTACCTCAAGGGGACCTACAAGAAAGATGGGGAAAGGCTGTTTAGTAGGGCCTGTTGCAATAGGACGAGAGGTAATGGTTTTAAAATAGAGGGGGGTAGATTTAGATTAGAAATTAGGAAAAAAATTTTTACGATGTGGGTTATAGAACACTGGAACAGGTTGCCCAGAAAGGTGGTGGAGGCCCCATCTCTGGAAGCGTTCAAGGCCAGGTTGGATGAGGCTCTGAGCAACCTGACCTAGTCAGGGATGTCCCTGCTCCTTGCAGGGGGGTTGGACTAAATGACCTTTGAAGGTCCCTTCCAACCCTAACCATTCTATGATTCTATGTCCCTCCTGATCGGACTAATACTGGGTTGGTATGGACTGTATCCAACAAATCTTGGCATTCATCTTGTGGGGTCCCGACCTAGCCTATCTGCAATTAGTCTGATAAGATTTACACATTCTTTAGACAGGAACAGAATATGTTCTGTGGAGTAGAAATCCAGTTTAACATGAACATAAGCTACTGTGGTTCCAATAAGACAGGACACAGAGGAAAAAAAGTAACAAAACAGAAGCAGAGAAACAGTATTTGGAGTGTCTGTGACATGACCGTACTGTTAAATAGGACAAATAATAAACATTCTTCACAGGCAAATAGTCCATGCCTAGAGAGACAGAAGTGGAAGGAGCGTGACCCAAAGTCTCAAGCTTTCCTACATTGCATAATTCAGATGTAAGATTTCTCATTTATACAACTGAAGGAGGATAATCCTTTAGGCAGGAACTGTGCAAAGGTACCAAAGTACTTGCTCCAAGAAGAAACACAGGTCGTAAGAAGTAAGAGTTTTCTATGCAACAATACAGAGACTGCAATTAATACAGTGCTCCTGGAATATGAATAATGAAGAGGCTGTGGTATATTTTATTCCAAATAAAGTCTAGAATCACAAAAGTATTTAACAGGAAAGGACTGAGAAATCAAGTATAAAGCACTATACAAGTAAGTAAAATATGAAAAGCCTCTATAGACAATTCACAAGAATGTGCATATATGTACACACATTAAAAAGATAATTCCCTTATCTGTACAAAGACAGTTCTAGTGTAGTTTGTGTAACTGATTTGGGTAAATAACCTGATATCATGGTCTTCAGTAACCAAAGCTCCATCAGTTTTTCAAATTACAGTTTTCTTTTATCTGCTCAAGATTTATGGACTAAAGACATTTCACAGACATTAAATGCAATTTTTTTTTCCTCAACTAAGAAATTGTTATTAGCATTATTAATATTAGAATATCTGCTAACATTTTTTAGAAACAACCTAAATGACATTTGTAATTAGAATATATTTTATATAGAAAAACAATTACCCTGGTTTGAAATAATAGCTCACTGATAAAAACAAAAACTATTACATACAGCAGACTCTCACAGAGAGATACCTATGAACTGGGATGAAACCACACTCCCCTGTGGCTTTCAAAGTACAGCTTTGCTAGGAGTTACATACAGACACAAGGTATGGTCTGAAATGGACTGCATAACAGAAGTATCTGTGGAGAGAGGGAAAAAAGAAATGATCCTTCTGCAGGCTACTGAATGGTATTTTTATATTAAAATGAAACTCCTCAAATTCAGCATAACATCATGAGATCATACATAAAAATTAAAATGGTATTATAGTACTTTTGTCAGCACACTTCTCAATTTTCCTACTTCATGGATTGTTTCCTTGCTTCCATTTTACTGTAGACTGAGGAAAGATGTGCCTGTTATATGAAGTTACAACTTGTTTCCTCTCCCACACTGTGATTATACTTAATTTTTAACAATCAGTGCCAACAGTTACTTTATCAGTGTAAGCAGTTAATTACTCCCTCAGTATACATCACATTAATCAATACTGTCCTCCTTCTAACACCATGGCATTCACTTACCATTCTACATTCCTCTGGAGTGACACAAACTCTTCTCTAATCTTGGTAAGGCTAAATAAGTTTTTCAGTCATCTTTTAATGTTGACATATACAATGTCCTTCAGCCCATTTTCCAGCTCATTAATAAATATATGAAACAATGCTGTTTAATGTGCGGGTCAGTGGTAGACAGAAATGTTAACCTTTTGCCATACTGAAAATTGACAATTTACTCCTACTCTGTCTTCTGTCTCTTAACTTGTTTCTAACTTACGATGCAACTTTAACTTTCACCCAGAACTATTAAGTTTCCTTAAAAATCACTTGTGAAGGACTGCTACACACTCTATCCAACAAATCTTGGCATTCATCTTCCGGGGTGCCAACCTAGCCTATCTGCAATTAGTCTGATGCGATTTACACATTCTTTAGACAGGAACAGAAGATGTTCTGTGGAGAAATCCTTTTGAATCATAGCCCTCGGTCTTACATTAAAAACATTTATCTTTGAGACATTTACAAATATTTATTGTAGATTGAAAATACTGGAGTCTTCTTAATAGATGCAATAGACATGTATGTGCTCTGCAATTTCAGTAAACTTTGAGACCACAGAAGAAGAGCATGATTTGTCCCCCAAAAAGGTCAGACCACCAAAAACTTCCAGTCGAATCAGTAATGCAGAAAAAATAATTATAAGGTCACATTTTAATCTGTTAGAATGAAGCACTTCAATGCACATGGTAAATCACACAGGGGATGAAAGACTCGGAAGCAGTAGCAGCAGCAGCAGCATGGGAATTACTGCAGCTGTACGAAGGCTCCCACGTAGCTGACCAGGACCATATTGTAGGCATTGCGCAGAGAGGGAGTACTATGATTCTCCTATGCAAGACAAGAGACGACAGTGACAGACTGATAGGAAATACCTGTCATGATAGCAGGCAATATATGTGCCTAAGCTTTCTATACATAAACTGGAGAAGTCTGAATGACTGACTTGGAGGAGGATAATGAGGCACCTCACAATCATTACAGACAGCACAGGAGAAAGTACAATAGGGTCTATCTGAAAATCTTAAAGTAGGAAATTAACAGCTCTTTTTTTTTCCCTACTTGATGAGGAATAATGGATATCATGAAGTCAGTCTGTGAAGGATTATAAAACTGAAAACAAACTGCCTGTATTTGATGCTTTGAAGGAGAACTGGTGAAAGAAGGAGAGATGTTAGGAAAATAATCTGTGCAGAACAGTGGCAGCAATGAGACAAGATGACATTTGTCATGTGTGGAAAAGAGGCCAGTTGTTGTAACTGAAATGTGGAGAACCTGCATGAGAGTTTCAGCTCAGCGCACAGCTTAAAAAGCTGTACCTTAGTATGGATGTGAGGAACAGGAAAGAGACCTAAATTCAAGATGCTGTTTATGCTCCGAGCTTCTGACAACCAACACGCTGATAGAGTTGACAAGTGATGGAGAAAGGGGGTGACAGAGGAAAGATTATTCCTGTTGGTCTTTAAGTTGATGTTTAAGCATCCACAGGTTGGTATCAGGAAGATAAGATGAGTTTTATCTGTTTGGGTTTTATTTTTTTTAATAGAGGAAATGGTATCTGGAGTATAAATCACAAAGATGATGATTAGGTTTCTCATTTAGATTAACTTCCATAAAGATGATCTGAAAAAAAAAATGGCAAAAGAAGGATAAAAAGAAAACCAGGAAAGTGTAGGATGGAACTGGGAGAAGAGACACTCCCTACAATTACGGAGAACAGCATACCTACTGAGCTCACAAACTGGCTAAGGGGATGGAGAAGTGAATGGCTGAGCAAAAGAAGTCAATGAAAGAAAGCAGCAGCTTCAAGTACGCACTTTTTATCAAATTTGTCAGCTTCTATCATAAAAACAATTTTATTTTTTCATATCACTTTCTGCGTCAATTCCTTTTTCATGGCAGAAGTCATTTAAATTTTTTGAAAATAAAAAAATTCCAACAGAAGGGTACAGTTGACAAAATCTGTTGCTGTTAGTGGCACTGTCAGCTCAGCCCAAGAGCTGACTGATAAAAGTGAGAACCTGCTGTATCCAAGAGCTTGTCCTTGGACACTTGCAAGGAAAAGTCACCTTCAGCTACAATTTATGTACAGATTATGCATGAAAGAAGACAAGAGTTTTGTTCTTGCCGATTGCTCAGTATGAAGTGTTAGTTTCTCAGCAGACAACAGAAGTAAGTTGCCAGTGATCCTTGAAGCTAAAGTTCCCTTTTGCAATTACAGAAGAGAGTTCTTTTACTAACACTGTCTACAAGAAATACCATTTAAATGTCCCCAAAGCAGTTATTGATGTACGGTATTTGGATTACGGAGCTGGCAAGTTATTTGATGCTGCCTAACAACTCTTCACTTTTGTGTAAACATTGATTTAAATACCTATCAAACAGATTATTAGTGTTCTGCTTAGTTGTCAAGAAATACTGAAACCATTAAAATCCAAGAACTGTTAAGATTGGGAACTGAACAACGCTTTTTTGGAGAGTCTAGGGCAATGGGTATCTGTTGTTTTGCCAATGACATTTGACGAGATTTAAAGCATATACAACTCCCCTAGACACCACCTACTTTATTTGCTTGGTATTTCCTAGCAGTACACCAAAGCTATTCTGATGCAGCTAAAATGAAATGGGGGAACACGTTAAGCAGAAATTCTGTCATATTTTGTTAGATTTTTGGCACTGTATTTTTTACACTCCCATATTGTACCCAGAAATATTAAGAACTGGCTAATAATGGTGGAAATGGGTCCCAAGGAACAAAAAAGATCAACTGGTAACTGAAGACTCAATCAAGCTCATGGTAAAGCTGATGAGACTGTTAGGCACCAAGGGAAGAGTTAATGTAAGATGCGTCTGTAGAGAAAAGCAGAGCTAATTTTGGAGTAAATTGTAAATAAAACCTCAAATGAGACTAAAGCATTCCAAGAATGAGCAAAAGCCCACTGACAGAAAAGAAGGATCAATACTAATTCCTTACTTCTATGTTTTCTGTCTAAAGTTTAAAAACAATATAATTTTTTTGAATTTAAATGAGTGCTGAAAATGTTAAAGAATATGTGATTTGTAAAATAACTATGAAAAACACCTAATTCTATATAGTTTTGTCAGTAGACTTTTTTTTTCTGATTAATATTGTTTTCATTTAATCTTACAACCTTAGCATTAGATTTTGAACTTAAATGATGAGACCCTTGATTACTACAAAGGAGTATAATTTATCAAAAAGGAGTTGTAGATTTAGGTAATTCAAGGATGTTACAAGATATTATTTTATTGTAACAGTCACCACTTATTTTGTCATTAAAACATTTTAATGTTTTAGCTGGCATTTTAAACCAGCTATTAGAAAATAACTTCCGTTTACAGCCTAATAACACCTAAATATATACTGGCTTTCTTAACTCTATGGGGAACCCTTTCAAAACAATAAATGGAGATACAGCAATAAAACTCCCAGCAAAGTCCACAAGAGGCATATGGCTCAACACATTCTCCTACGTGTGTTGTATCAGCTATCAGCCTGTTCCACAATATGCTTGTAAGTAAACACAAAACTGAATATTAACTGAGAAACGGTACACATTATTATGTTTAGTCAGTTTAAACTACATATAAGCAACTGATTCATCTTATATTGAAAGAAAGCCAAAAAAAAAACCTGTTGAGTTTCATCCAGGAAAGCCAGATATAAAAATTAACAGCAGATGAAATGTAATGTTAATGAAAATCAGCATTATACTAAAAATTATGTCTTCATTTTATTAGAAATACAAAACTCTATGAATATTTAAAAAACTTTAGAGCAACCAAGTTTCATGTGCTCTTTTCACTATATATTGAACAGTATTTCTGTTTTATTAATTTGTATCATGTGATTGATAATACTAAGGGGTGTGACTCACTTGCTGAGTTTGTACCCCACGAAGATTTAGTCAGGCATTAGTGCAAGTGGCCACTCCATTGACAGCCAGGAGAAGCTGGGGTAAACAGACACTTCAACCCCATTACGTGCTTGAACTGGCGGTGGCCTTTCCAGTTCCAGGGATGCCCCCCACCTGGGAACACCTGGTGCTGCTCTAGTGTGAGCCCAAAACTTAAGGAACTGCTAATATACTGCTAAAACTGCACATCATACAGCTACATACTGTACAGAATACACTTCTGTGTGCATATGTGTATGTGCATATATGCTATTCTGCAGTTTTAGTTTAAAATTAAGTGCCTTATTATATGCTGCAAAATCAAAGATAGTTCCTTAGAGGCTTACAAGTGTGGCTATGGATTCCTGGTTTTAGTTGATATTGTCAGGTGAAGAAAAAAGGTTAATTTATATTAGAATAGGCAGCAGGTAGTCTACAGCTATCTCCCAGGAAGTCTATAGATATCTCCTATATAAATAACATACCAAATGCTCCTCCTTAATCAACTTCTATTCGTTCATTAGTTTCCACAGGGATTAAAAAGAAAAAAAACCAACACATTAATCAACCATATATTAAGCCATATATAACAATTTGGAAGGAAAAAAAAATAATGTGGCAAACATAGTCATGATTTAGGAAAAAATATTTTTAGCTAAAGTTCTAATAATCAAAGTAATGTAGTTGTGTATGAAAGACTAAAATAGTAAAGATTTTTTCCTATTGGATATAGACACAATCTTCAGATGTTATAAACTGATGAAACTCATTGCTTGCTTGATATAAATTATGTTGCTGACAATAAACTGCATTTTGAGAGAAAAGAAATCACTTTGCCATCAAGTCACAATCAATTTTATTTACAGTGGGAAGGAGAATGCTTCTGGAAAAGCACTCCATTGAATTTTTCATTGTTGCAGTCTGTGCTGGAACTGGCTGTTCAGGGCAACTGTTTTCAAACATTGTACTGATACAAAATAAAATACTGGAAAAATCTTGCACACAGTGTAATATTCTATCTTAATATTCATAACTGGGATATACCGTGAGCTAACACAGAGGCAACATTTGAAATAATGGACTAGGCCCTATCTGTGTTTAAAAAGGCAGAATTATAGAAAATTGGTGCTGATTTTCTCCAATAAAAGGTTTGCTTGAGGGTCTGCTGCAGAAGTATTACCTGAGTTTACAGGACAAGAACACATGTATTACAAGTTTTTGAAAAGTGTCTGTTCATGTCCTATTGTAACTCACTTTAGGTGCAGACTTCAAAGAAGCCACTCTCCTCTCTAGAGGACTCAAAGAGCAGTGCTGTTTCGTAGAGGGAAAAAAGGCACAAGGGACTGTGTATGAGGAATGTATTTTAGAACCTCAGAAATCATAGAATCATAGAATGGTTTGAGTTGGAAGGGACCTTTAAGATGATCTAGTTCCAACCCCCCCTCCCCGCTCGCCAGGGGACACCTTCCACTAGACCAGGTTGCTCAAAGCACCATCCAACCTGGCCTTAAACACTTCCAGGGATGAGGCATCCACAGTTTCTGTGGGCAGCCTGTTCCAGTGCCTCACTGCCCTCAATTACTTTGTGATTTTTAAAACCTTCCCCTTAAATATATGAAATGGCATTTCCTGAATTACAGCTTATCTGTGCTTTACAACATACACATTGAAGGAAGTTATTGTACATTTCTAATACATTTTCTGCTCTAAACAATGAGAATTTTTCTTCTGTAATGGATTTCCCCTTTAAAATAAAATTAACAAAACAAAACTGTACTTAAGAAAGGATATCTCCAAAACTCCTAATGAAGCTGCTTGTAACATTCAATAAAAATATTCATGCGACTAACATCTCTAGGCAAACCTTTTACCAAACTATAAGCAAAAAAAACCCCAACCCTCTTCCATATTTTAAATGCTATCTTTAACCTCAGAGACATTCTTCACATGAACATCCACATTTTCTATTAAATTGCTACTTTTAGACAGTAGTCTGTGTACTGTGATCCTCTTAATCCACAATTCAAGACTGATAATCATTCTTTCCTTTGTACATTTCTAGGGATCTGCTGAAATGCTTGGCTGCCTAAACTACAGTAATTTCCTTTATGCAATTGGAAATTAAATTTTGCAGAAGTAGAGAGTGATTTTGAAAAAAAAAATCCTTTTAAGAAACTTAATACAGCAGAGAAAATTCAAGAGGAAGAGACATCCACAGCTCCGTAGGAACACAGGGAAGCAGAACAAAACACACAGAAGAAAGGATAATTTTACAGTTTCATCAGATGTACTTTCCTCACCCAAGCTGACATATAGTATAGTATATCTCATATAAACATAGAGCTCATGTTATTTTTATCTTGTAATACTTTTTTCTCATCTCTTTAATACACTTTAATGAAGAACACTGACTGAATCATAAATGTTTTCCCCCTGCTTATCGGTCATTTTCCCTGGAAAACGCCCAAGCTCTTTACTTTATATTCTATCAGTTCAAACTGTGCCAAAGTGACTAGGTTCAGTAAAATAAATAATGCATTCCCTAAAATGTCATATGACCGAAAAATCAAATTTGAATAAGAGTGGCTATAGGAATTTAAAAAAAAATTAAAAAGAAAAGAAAGTGTGGCCCTACTATTGTGTTCACTAGGAAGCACTGAAAAGATAAAAAGGATTGCAAGGCTAGGCAATAACTTAAAGAATGTAGCATATTAGACATTGAATTTATATGAAATTATATTACATACAGAAAAACTGCTCAAAGAATTATCTTTTTTTCTTCACTTAAAAGCCCTAACTCTACTAAATATTTTCACAGATATGGAACACCAAATAGTGGTAACAGTCCATCAAAGATGCAACAACAAATGATTTGGATTCTCTGAAAAGTTAAAAGTTCTGCTTAATATTTTTTTTTTACACAGATTCAGGCTTTGGAGATGAGTATATAAAATTATATTCTTATTAGTTTGATCTGCGCTTTACATGGATGTTTGTACAAAGGTCCAGACACCAGATTTACTTAGACTCAGAAGTACGAAACCAAAACCAAACCCAAGCCATTGCCTACTCACCATGCAGACCTTGTCTTTATTACCTGGTTATTCTTGATAGAACTGGGCGAGATCTTTCATAGAGGTGACGATACCACCAAGGGCTGTGATTTGAGCTGTGGTTTTCCTCCAGCACAAATGAAACCACTCCCTATTTCACATCACATTACACACAGAAAGAGGCTGAAGTCAGGCCATAGACTGGCATAGATTGCATGTTTTCACATAGTTTTCCTCAAACACATATGGAACATGAAAACTCATTCTTGTTTTATGTCTCCAATTTTTTTCCTCTTTTCTAATCTGAAGTCTCCCTTACAGGTCCTAATTTAGAAACAAAGTTGCTTATTTCTTTTCAAATGCACTCTTACAGTTAAAGAGGGTATCATATAAAAAACCTCATTTCTATTCAGACAAGACAAAAACGATAGATAGATCTATTCTATAATTCCACATTTTTCTAGCAGCTATATATAAAACACAAGTATTAGGTAGGTAAGTGAATACTAAAGGTCAGTTATTTTCACATGGAAGTTTCATCTGATTGTTAAACCGACTGACCAGAGTTCCACCCTACCATTCAATCCAGCAGACTCCTTTCAACTTACTATAGATCCTGAAGGATGAGCAGTTTGGAAAGCTAACGTAGGAAGGGCACAATGTTTGAAGAGTCTCTTTTCTATGTCAATGTAAAATTAAAAGAAAAAAATTAAAAAGGTCAGCCATTATTTTTATTTTAACAGCAGCGCTAAATGTCAAAGTGGTTGGGTATAAGTAAGCTTGTAAAGTGACTGTTCAAAGCACCCGTGGGCCAAGGTAAGCACCTGAGCAAAGCAATCTGAAAGAACAGCCAAAAATTACTGGATTTAGCGTGAAGATTTCTGTAAATACATTAAAAAATCCCTCCTTCAGGGTTTCAATTATGATTCCACAGATCTAATAATTAAATATACTTCATGTGAAGTTGATTTGGCACTGAAATACTCTTGCATAAAGCAGTATTGTACTTAAGTATTGTGCAAAAAGTAATCAATTTGCACTCAAATAACCTTCATGTGTGAAGTGTTGGCATTTCCATTTTACAGACGGGAAAACTGAGCCACAGACGGCTTGCTCAAAATTATTGTCATATTAGCAGCACTGGACAGCAAAATTCAGAAGATAAATCCACTTAGGGAGTACCTGACTCTGCGACTGCTGAGCCATTCAGTTCTAGAAAAGCAAAGTGAAAAATAAGATTATCTTTATGTGACAAAACATTCCAGTACATACTTAAGTCCCTTTTAATGGGAATATTCATACATATAAAACTAAGTATATTTCAAGAGGTTGTTAAATCGATGCTACAGTGATGCCGTGAAGAGAATCGGGTTCTGGATATCTAGCACACCACGCTGCCGTTCCAACACAGAACTGAAACACAAAACTCATATAGAGTGATTTAAATCGTATTATTACAGACTGGAACCTGTAGGTTCAACCACCAGGTTCGCAGATTAATGAGCAAAAAAAAAAGTTTCCTTTTTTTCTTTTTGCTTTTAAATACATTGTATACTATATATTCATAAAATATTGTTCTGTGATTAAGTAAACATGAGCTACAGTGCCTAGATTGGAAACAATAAGCATCCTCAACCTCACTGAAATCTAAAGGAGCTGAAGGCACTTCTCTCTGTATTAGATCATTCCCTCTAGAACTGTATGAAGTAGCATTCCCACTTTCTGCATGCACAGTGGAAAAGAAAATTCTAAAAGCAAAATGAGACATAAGGAATTCTGAGCACATTTAAAAAGTGAAGGTATCTGTGATCTGGTCCTATTTTTGTACAATTCTTTCAATGGGTCAATATCACTGTACTGGGTTCTAGAAGACTGGTAGTCAACATAAAACGGTTAGATCCAGATTGGTACGATACCGACAAGGTAAGGATGAGGATCGCAGACTGCTTATCTGGGATTAAGTGCCTCATGGGTTCTTGTCCTTTCCTAGGGCTGGGTGCAAACATAAAAGAGAGGGTGGTAAAATGATAAAAATATCTTGTGACGACAACATATGCAAATAAAAATAGTCTGCTCTAACTGAAATTTCATATTGGAAACCGGCAAACAGATTTCCATCTAAATTATTTTGTCAACAGCATGGTGGTATCCTTGCTAACCTTATTTGGCACCAGTGAATAATTAGATACACAGGGGTGTGACTCCAATTGAAGGTGTTGGCATTGTAGCACTCTGTGAAAATATTAACTATGAGGTTAACTCCAATTTTCTCTTCTTTAATTAAATGCACATGGTACTAATGAGGTAACCTACTGTTCCTTGATAGCACTAATTAGCTAAGAGGAGAGTACACTCTCACACTGCAATTTAAACCTAAAAATAAGGTTGAAATATGCTAATTGCAGGCAATTTAAAACAGTACAAGTTGTAGAACTAGTCATAATAAGGGAAACTGACTGCTTTACAGCTCTGCAGCTGTAACTTTGGTTAAAATCAAAACATGACACACAATTTCAGAATGATTTGGCAAAGTATCCAGCAGCCTCTTCAAAAATTGTTGCTTAATTCACAGGATAGAACATAAATGGGGGAAAAAAAAAAAAAAAGGAAAAAAAAAATCTTAGGATTTTTTCATCTAGGAAAAAGACAACCAATGTCTGATAAATAAGAACAAAATCTGGTGAAGTCTACATAGAAAAGTATCTTTTGTTTAGAGTAGTTTGAAGCTCTGATTTTTTCTAAACACTTAAGACTCTCATTTGTAGAGGTGTTGAGCAGCTGCCGCTTACACTGACGTCAATGGTGTCCTGGGTGCTCAACTCAACTGAAAGTCTGGCCCTAAAATTAGACTTTTGAATGGAAAAAAAAAGAATAAAGAAACATCCTTTCTTTAAAGAAAGTATATTTTAAAGAACAAATCTGTGATTCTATGTACAACTTTGAAGTTCCCAAAATAGCAACACTTTGTACTGTAACATCAAGGGTATTCTTTATGAGGTAACACAATAGATGGTTCAGCTTAGCCAGTGAATTGTAGACAAAGTTGCATAGCACATTGATTTGTAATAGCAATTTCAAATTTCTTGATTTAGAGCTCCTACTGTTGAGCAGAGCAGAGAAGATGGACAACAGTCTTTCACTACACAGGATATTTTGTTGACTAATGCCTGGAGTGACAATGGCCTCAGCCTTGGGCAGAAACAGCTTGCTTTTTAATTTTTTTTTCCTCTTTTACTGAAAAAAAAAGTAGCAATGCAAATACCTCTATCACAAGAAGATAAAAGGATTACAAGATAGTGATCCCTTAACAAGACACAAAGTACAGATCTTGACCGAATATAGGCACAGGAAAAGCCTTGAACTGAATGAAAATAGCATCTCCCACATAACCAAAATAATTAATCTTATTTTCTGAATTGCTAAAAAAATGAACACTAAGGAAAGTGATAACACCTGTGTTATCATGCCAGAAAGAAATACAGTCTGTTCATATGTATCTATAGATACGAATGAATACTGCATATCTTATAATCAGCCGACTTCCATAAAGCATAATGAATGTTCAATAAAAAGTACATAGTAAGTTGTCTGACTTCGCACTATGTCTTCTGTTTTAATTTTAATCAATTATATATGGCTACTCTTCATTTTTCAGGGATTCAAAATTTAATTCTTCTTTAGGAATGTTAGATCAATGCTGTTGTGGTGTCCAGTTCCCTAATTCAAGGCAATAAAGCTATATTGCAGAAGGGTCCACAGAATGTCCATTTTACAGTTCCTAAGACACTACTACCACTGGTAGACTTTCACTGAGGACTACAGCTATGATATGTTACAAGAAAAGTGCAAGAGCAATCAAAAGAGTTACTAATGCCTCTTTTGCTAGGTTATTCTCAGCAATATCACAGAATCTATTTAGTAGTATTTACAGGTTACATGAGTGGATGGACTATTTTCTGCTGCAGGGGAGAACACAAGACCTCAAAGCATCCTCGCCAGTCTAAGCTGGGCATCAGATTCTTCCCAACTCCAACTCAATAACTGATTTAATTCTGCATGTGTGAGCAAGACTAATGAAATGTTAATAGATAGGTTTATGCAACTACCAGCATCTATGCACGTCAGCTTACACTCTGGCTCTAGCTAATGCCAATCTCAAAAAGCAAAACCTCCTCCACTCCCCAAACAAAAATTTCTATCCAAGAGATAATACACATTATGGGCTGTGCATGTAAACAGCAACTGTCCTGACCTAGGGGATTATTGTGGTATAAACAAGATGGAAGATCCTGTCCTATTTACTTACATGATTTTCTGCGTGGCTCAGGAAATTACTCGTACTCCACATACAAATGCTGCCTTAAATGTGTATATATTGAAAATAATAAAAACTACTGAAGTAGTTGTTTTTTGTTTTGAATATTTATTTAAAGTTTAAAAAAACCCTTCTATTTGAAATCAATATATTTAACATCAAGTTCATGGCTGGCTTATAGAGAGGAACAGGGATGCAAATATGCAATAATTCTGCCTGTCTAATAACTAAATGAACTCCTCCTATAACAGCAGAAGTGAGGTTGGTTATCCAGGCTCACTCCCAGAAGGTTAGGCAACCAAACTAGAGTGCAAAGACATGTATGGCTATAACCCATCCACATCTGGAACATCTGGAAGAAGAGCAAGGCATTGGAGCAGAAATACTCTCTTATTCCATGAATAACTCAAAAAGGCTTATTAAAAACTCGTCTGTTCAAATTCCTTAGTTATTTTCCAAAGCTTGTGGTCAGAAGAGCTATACACTTAACAAAATAATGTAAAAGTAATCGCTAGTTCAAAATAATTACAAAAAAAAAAAAAAAAAAGAAATAAGGGCAAGTAAGTGTCAATTACACAGTCCAAAAAGTGTTAAAAAAGGGATCTGGAAGGCATTTTTTTGTCTTTTTATTTGCTCATTTTTCAGGCTTTTTTTTTTTCCTAGTATCAAAAGACTACCCATAGAAGTCTGAGAGAAATTCAATAGAACCAAGTTAGCTTGGGTCTGATTCCTAGCTGGCTTAAGGCAGTATTGGTAAAGGTGATGGAATCATACAGTTCTCCAATATGCACACCACCATCGTGTAACATCCACGTTGCATGTCATTTACTTCTGACGTAGAAAGCAAAACTGCGGTGAGTCCTAAATGATACTGGAAGGTACCTATACTGACCAGCTTTGACTGACCCTCTGCATGCAAACATTTCCAATGACAACAAGTCAAGTGGAAGTAAAAACTTTTCTAAATGCAAAGATAATTAACCACACAATAACATCCTACTGAAATGATGCACAAAATTCAAATTGATTAGAAAAAAGATTGCCGTTTTATCCGGTTGATGGTTATACTGTAAAGCGATAAAGTCAGGTTAACTCTAAAGAAAAGCTTTACCATCTTCAGCTTACATCTTTAAGTTCTTGCCAGTCTTTTCTTTCTTAAATAGAGTTTTCATTCCATTAAGAGTGTGCTAATAAGTGAATGAGAGATTTTATAGGTAGCTAAGAGGCTATAAAGCAAACACTTACCAGTCAAGATAAGCACCACAGAAATCAATACAATCTTAAATAATTTGCTAAAGGATGAAGCTACATCTTAAAAATAAAGTTATTCCCTTTCTGTTCCTTCTTGAAGAGTGATTTAAAGAAAAATAACTCTAATTAATTAATAGCTATCTTCTTTAAACCTCTTGCTCACACCTTTTAGGTTGTTCTCACAGACTTACCAGTTGAATTTTGAGGATAAAGAATAGGAAGAAATCTGATGCCGTTGGGTGCTACACTGAATCCAATAACTACAGTTTTTACTTTTTTCCTCGGACATACCCAAATTTAAAATAGGATTTTCTTTTTGTTCTTGAAAATAAATAGTACTGCCCACCTGTGCCATCACCCTGGGAAGCAGAAAGCAGAAAGACCTTGTTGTAGTCTTGTTTGTCCTGTAACCAGCTGTTGGCAGCTGGTGCCCTCAGCTTCTGCTTCCTGAGGAGTAGGGATTTTCTCAACTGTTTGGCCCAGATTTCCAGCACAAAGCGTCCCACACAGTGCATAAAGCTCAGTTTCAAATATTCAACCCAGTTCATCAACAGCATTGGCCTATATATGCATACACATATATATAAATACATAAAAAGCTAGTACCTAGTATTTTTTTAACAGATTTTAAATTATTATTAATCAAGGTCATGTGCAAAAGATGTAAGTACTTTTAATTTTTTTTTTTTAATTTTGGACATCCTTTGATACTAAAATCCTCTGATCTAAAAATATCAAAAAGCTCAGGCAATCACTAGTAAATCTGTGTGCATACTAGCAAAATGAGGTAAATAATGTTAAAAATAATATTTAACTTGGATACTCAGTTTATGATTGTTTAAATAGCGTATATCTTAGAAAGTAAAAAATCAAATTCAAAAAATACATTTTCCCACCAATGTATACTTCTTCAAGATTTAAAGCAAACAAGGCATAAAGTTTATGAAGGTTTGTAAACATACAGTAAATAGTCGAAGGAGATCAAAAGTTGTCCCCCCCTCACTAAACAAAACCAGAACAGGGTTACATGAACTCAACAAGAAAAATGAAAGAAATATTAGTTCATTAGTCCAATGAGCTAGATTTTAAAACCGCATCATAGCCATATTTTTCTAAAGAAGACAAAGCAGATTATACTACGATTATACAATATACATAAAATAAATTGCTGCACAAGAAAATGTCACATTTTAGAAATGTTTCACCATACGCTAAAAATTTCCCATTGATAAGCATATTATCCAATAGCACCTTTCAAGAATAAAGCTAATTTACATGTAAAATAAGAGTATGGCCTACTCTTAAAAGACACAATGATAAACACACCAATTTGACAATTACATTAATATGAGTATTTGCATAATCTGCCTTCTACACCTGTTCTTAATTTGAAGCAGCTGCAGAACAAATCAAACCACATAATCTGAATATGCCACTGAGTCACGTAAACACACTACCCCTTCTCATCAGGTTTTCCTTTCACTCTGTTTGCGTGTTTGTTTTGAATTTACATGAACCCATAAAAATAAGCTTTTGGGTTGGACAATTTGTAATAATCAGAGATAAGATACAGAGGCTAAAATGCTGTGCTTTTTTTTTGGCTTTTTTTAACTCCGTTTCCTGTAAAGATGAGAATTTCAGTTTCACTACTAGATGAACAAGCATAGAAACTCTACATTTTACAACTTATTGCACCAGATACACCTCCTGTGAAGTACCTTAAAAACATGTACAGTCCACACACAGTACATTAAAAGTCTGCCAATGAAATTCTTATGCACTTAGCAAAATAAGCTGAATGGTGACCACTTCATTTTCTTTCAAATTCAGTGCTTTCCCCTTTTTAGAAAACTCCGTGTTTTGTTCCAGCAACATAAAGAGAACAACAAAACAACAGTTGACTGAGTAATTCAAAATGACAGTTCACACCGATGAAACACTCTTCCTACATGTATGCTGCTCCTTTTTTGATATATAAACAAGAAAAAAAATGAGTAATTTAATATATTGACTCTCTTCCTACGCATTCTGACTGTCATTTGGCCCCATTCTGTAATGTTAACCTCATGCAAACCGAAAGATGGGGGAAAAGCAGCACATGTGGGAAATAACTGAATGCATCACACATGCTGGATAGAGCGACGATCGCAAAGGGTAACGCCAAATGCAAAATGCTACATTCTAATGCTAATGCTAAATTCTTATTCAGTGAATAATCACAAGCACAAACACAGAACCCAAGGCTCTTCTTTCCTTAGCCTCTGCAAGAAAAATAACAACCCATTATAGAGGCTGTGTGTGCTAGCTAGGGTATTGTCTACAACCTCTAAATTAATGGTTTCACTAAAAGCAGAGGAGACTCTCCTGTGCTTTGGAGTAAAGATTTAGGATTGGATATCCTTTTGGCCTAGGACCCATGATCAAATACTGTGTTACACCTAAAATGCTCATCACCGAAATAAAGTTAAGTCCAGTTATAAACTGGAGGGCCAGGTTTGAGCAATCCTGCAGCCACTCCGACACCAAATCATTGCTCAGTCGCAGCAGCTTTGTAACATGGAATACCAGCTCCTCTGGTGGCTACCAAAACGTGTGTAGAATTTCTAACATAAAAGAGAAAATTAAGATAATACTACACTTTCTGGTGACTCTTTCAGTGTAGCAAAGAGCATGGGATCAGTCTGAAGCTGACACATCAACCAGAGTTGACACTGCTTTTCCAGTTCTTGCCTAACAGCACAAACAAGTGGGGTCTCAACTGTCAGCAAAATCGGGAACTGCCGCAGAGAAAAACGGCAGCCAGCCTGGACATGATGTAAGAGCACTGCAAGCTGTGATCAGAAACGAAAATGGGCGAAGAATAAGCCAAATGATCTGGAGAACTTTCTATACATTAAAAATGTGTATATTTAACTTAGTTGTAATTTATCATTTTCCTCTACTACACAAAAAAAAAAAAAAAAAAAAAGATTTTGTAAAAGAGAGACATTCTGCAATGTGAAGCAGAGGCCACACTGCATAACTCTCGGGAATCATTTATTTTAACACAGTTGTCTGGTGCTTCCTAGTAGGTGACTTAGTAGGATTCTGGACCGGGAAATTTCATCCTATTCCTTTCTTCCACCAAATATTTAGCCTCTCCAGGCTAAAAAGAAATAAAACAAATCATGTATTTGAACATTATTTTGTAAGCTGACTGGATAAAATACTGCATCAGCCTTTGCTGAGCACACTATAAAGCATACTAAGAAATATCCCCAAAGTTGAGTCAAGTGTCTCACAAAGTCTCTGTGCTGATGTAGCTGAATAAAGTGCAAGCACCCCCTGTTTGCTGCAGTCCTATCCAACCAGACAGACATTTCAACTAATATTTATATTTCTAGATTGTAACACAATTCAACATACACTTAGAGAAAAAATAAGAAAGAATAAAGTTAAACAGCTCATGTACATTAAATCAAGGTTTGTACATCCATAATATGTAGTTTTGGAACAAAATCACCTCCTGATATTAAACATCACTAAAACCCAAGATTCTGCTAAGGAACAAATTCTGCTAAAGAAAAAATAAAAAATAAGAGACAAAGACCTCATCAAACATATTTAAAAAGAATTCTACCAATACAATAACAGGCAGAGGCTGGATAACATGCCCAACATTGAGAATCTTTCAACGTTAGATTAAAAAACACGATACATACATCAAATGACACAACATGATACACACATCAATTAATTCAAACATCCTTATTCCAAATGCAAAGTTGTACTGCCCTTTAATATCTCAGAAAATTCTTGAAAGCAATTGCAGTGGAGTTTGCGTATGCACACTTTTCCATTGGAGCAGCCATTCTTCCTGATGACGTCTTCAGTCCCCTTCGTACTTTTTACAATAATAAATACTCTTATCAAAGGAAGAGGGGGTTGGATGACTACATTAGGGAGATTTGATCAGCAGAAAAATTATCAAAATATTTTATCCAAAATTAGTCTCAATGTAAGAGATGCCAATGTTATTCCAATCTATAAAAAAGGCGTGAGGGAAGACCCAGGAAACTACAAATGTAAATAATAAATTGCCCCTAGGGAGTAAGATCATACCCTAAACTTTCATATATGTCTTATGCTTAAGGTAAGCTATTTTATCATAGCCTTATCAGATAGTTTTTTCTCTCTTGGTTCTCTCAGAGAGCAGAAACATAGATAGTCATCTTCAGAAAAAGGAAACACGAAATATTTTTCAATTCCCACCACTGCCTAGTACAACTTCTTTGTTCAAAGGGGATACAATTGTTCTCAGTGAGATCAAACATATGGATGACTTACTTTTACACTGAATAATCAGGTTTTAAATATATACCTGATATTTTAATTAGCAACACATTATACCCAGAAACAAACAGAGTATCTTAACAGAACAAAAAAAACCCCTCAATTGCCTGTTGAAATAAATATTCAAGATTTTAAAGTGCCTTTCTGCTTCATTTCTTACCTCTTCTCCTGTCCTGGGATGACAGCCAGACAGAACCAAATAACCACCTTTGACCCAAAGCAACCCAGCAGTGAGGCAACACGCTATAAAACAGTTGCCGTCAAAAAAGAAGACAACTCATATTGGTAGTTCCACTGGTGTCTTAAGAAATCTCACTGTTGAGTTCTCACCTAAAAGCAGTCTCATATTCCTTAACACTTCAGTAAGCTGCTGGAAGCAGACTTAGTGTTAAAAGAAATGTATCTGCAGTATCAAGGACAATGTACTGACCATAACAAACTACACTGACTTACAACTGAAGTTCTGAGTTGTCACTGAAGCCACAAATACTATACTATGACTACTAAATGCTATTGCTTGTGGAACACAGTCCCTTATGTTGGTTGAGTTAACTTAGCATCTCCCACGTAGGCAGTACACCAGTGACTCTTGCTCTTTTTGACTTTCTTGGGCTGCAGAGGCTTGCGCTGCTAATTGTGTATGGCCAGACTGTTCTCTTTCACTCATCATAAGGAAGCCTGAATATGTCTATTGAATTTCTGTAACTCCTAAATTAATTATTTATTGTAATTTCATGAAAATTTACTTTAAATTTATAGAGAGAACTACATTTTGCATACAATGACAAGTATAAATCACTGGATTGAGTAAAAAAGCTAACTACAGAACTTGAAATGCAGAATTGCCTAGGCGACTATCTTCCTTTCTGGTAGATAACCATGATCAACAAACACTTTGCAACCCATACACCTTGTAAAGTTATTAATTGTATTGGTTAGAAAGAATCTAAAGTTTTCCTAAACATAAAGTAATTATGACTACTGTTTCTACTGCAATTCATTAATTTTAAGAAATGTAATGTATTTATGCTGTCATTTGTTTTTGTAAAACTTTTTAAATTAAAAAAATAGTATTTCCAACTGGGTCTGTGTTCTGACATGTTATTCCTTGTCATGTTCTTTTATGTCAGACTTGCTTAACTTACTATAACATTATTATGTCTATACCTTATTTCAGAACAGGACAGTCAATAATTTAGACTTTTAGTCTGCCTATATGCACAGTAGTATTTTCTGTAAGATTATATGCGGGCTACATCCCACATTAAAATTAGAATTAGTCTTTACATCTAACCTTAGTACTGTTTCACAGTTGTTTTCACCAACTTAATGGCAGATGATATACTGATATAACAAAAGAATGGAACTAACTTCAGAAATTGTGTTGAGGTTTTTTTAAATGCTCACCTCACTTTTACAGAGGGCAGCTACACCTTCTTTTTCTCCTTTTTATTGACTGTGGCTTATCTGAATGGGAGCTAAAGACAAAATTTGGAAGATCTTTTTCCCATCCAACAGGATAGACATTACAGTTATGTATCTGTAGCCAGGAATCTAACAATCCAGGCTGCATGGTCGATGCAAAAACTTCCCTATAAGCTCACCCATTGCTCCCAATGCAACTCAAGTACATCTCTTCCCTTTCAGAAGATCCCTTTTTTGATCACTTTCAGATCACAACACATTGAGTATCTGATTGACTCTGTCATGTTAGCAAGTGGCCAAGTAGCTTGGAATTGTTCGAGGACATAACTATTTTGTTTGAGCACAACCGGAATAATCCAATCTTTCCACCACAATGCAGAGTAATCATGGCTAGCAAAATGTATACTACATCATCCTGATGTCAGTGTTGCGTCACAAAGAAGTGTTCCTTGAGAAACTGGACTGGGAAAGTTAAAATATTTTTAGAGGTTTTCTTCAAAGCATGACTGAAGACAGTTGTGAGAAGTCCAATGGACTATGATTTGTGAACTCTGATGTTTGCTAGAACTAGACTTGTCTTGGAGGAAAGTCAAGTTCACTTGGATGGCCAAAAGTCAGTCTTCAGAAGTAAAATATGTTGGTTTCTAGATGTTGCTTGACAAGACCGAAAAATGGCACACTGAATTAGACCAAATGACCATTTAGCCTACTGTGCTGCCTCTAACAGTGGTCAATACTCAGTGCCCAGAGAAGAATAAATGAGCATGGCGGCATATGACCATAGCGATGCTTTTCCATGCTGCTCCCCACATCCCAGCATTTTGGGCTTTAGAGATTATGAAAATGAGGAATTTGCATTTTGTATGGATGGATTTTTCTTCCATTAATTTGTTTGGTTGATTTTGGAGCTAATTTAAATGTTTAGCATCCATAACGTCCTGCAGCACAGATCTGTTAAGGAGCTTGGCTTTATACTGCTTGAAGACCTGTATCATCCTTTTAGCTTAATTTTATGTCTTTTGCTCCTTGCACTGCAAGGGAATGAGATCCTGTGAACCCTCAGCACTCGTAACTGTAGCTAAAAGGCAACTCTGCAGCCACAAAACATGAAAGATGGACTAGAAGAGCTGGAGGGATGATAAAAGAGTAAAGATATCTTGGGATCTGTATGGATCATATCTTCTTCTCCTTTACCCAATATTATCCAAAACTTGAGCCAATGGATTTTGGTATTCCCTGAGAAGTGTAAATAATGTATATCTATACCTTGTGCTCATACAGTTAGGCATGAAGTACACTCAAAGGTGTATGAGTATAAACTCACTGCCTGCTGTTCAGTCCCACTTCAATGGGTATGTCAATGATGCACGTCTCTGCATCTCTGCAGCTCTTTTTCCTTTCTTGCACTGTTAGTGTTGACAGAATGCACTGCATGCTCTCTGGAAATCTGATCACATTAAAATTTTGTACACTTATTAATACAAGAAGATCCAAATCTCTAACACAAAGCTTTCATAACTACAACAGTAGGAATAATAAAATACTAAAAGTATGAAAAATAACAGTTTCATCCTAACAATGAGATCGATACTGAGGATGTGATCTAATGCATTTTAAGTTTAAAGATAACGTTTTTTTGATTGTGGACTGCTACTCAAGTCAAGTGTCTAGACCAGTATTTGTCAAAAACAACAGTTCCTCATTGTTTTTTTCTCTAAGAGAGAAAGCACACTAATTATGATTTTGTAAAGGATACCCTTCTTATGTAAATTACATTTTAAATTAATATTTAATGATAACACTAACAAAGTTGATACGTAACAAAATGATAATCACAATACTAAATCTCCCAGATTCTTGTGCCAGTTTTCTGGCACCATTTTAAAGGCTCTATGCTAACGATGTTTACTCTCCAAGAAAAAAAACAAGGAAGATACAAACGATCTGCCAGGTAAAACAAAGGTTTTCAAAACCTTTTAAGAAATTCTGTTGACAGTTTCATGGGGGGAAAAAAGTGACTTAAATAACAAGGATTCTTCCCTGAAATACGATTCTGTTCAGGAGTTCCTTCTAAACTCTTTGACATTCACAGAGTTATAACTGAGAAATAATTTCTGTGTAAATTATGTGGTGCATCAACGTCTCTGGTACATTAGATCTCACCTTAACTACAAGAAAGGGTCCAATTCTGCTATCACTAGAATTATTTAGAATTTTCGCTTTAAAAAGCTAAGCAATTCCACACATAATATAAGCATTATCTAATCTTTTTTGTGGGTTTTCTTTACACTAGAATTTATTTTAAAGATGATGCCATTATTGTAGTCAAGCCTTTCCAAAAGTACTTCTAGTAACTTCTCTCTTACTATACTTATAGTAAAAAAAAAACCAAAAGATCTGATAAATCAAACAAAATCCAATAAATATTTTATATTGACAGTCCAAGCACTGCACACAATTGGCAGGTTTTACTATTTCAATTTATCTTGACAATGTTACCAAAACCTAAAAGGGTTAGGAAATAATTCTTAACATCTATTGATACAATATTATTGCTGCATGTATTTTTAGGACATTATTAATTACAAAGACTAAGGCTGATACAATAGCACTTACGTTTGTTAACTACAAATATTCTAAAGAATCATATACAAAGTCATAATTATTTGTTTCTAGAGGTATGGCTGGAGTATTACTATACAAACATTAGTCAAACAATTAAATACGATTATTAAATACTCAAAGAACTCTATACAAGTATTCCCCAACCAAAACAAATATTTTCCTAGACTGAAGTATTTTGCAAGATGCTAAATTAGTATGACTTTTTTCAATGTGGAAAAGAGCTCCCTCTCTTAATCTTGGCTCTGAGACTTTTGGGTCATATTATACACCAGGCCCTAAAATGGCTGCAGTAATAATAATAAGTGGGTTGTCAGACTAATTCACTTTCTTGTCAGGTACTGTGAGACAATCACCTCAACACTATAAATACTCTAAACCATTATGAAAGTGGGTATTTTGGGAAAAAAAAATATTTAAAATATTGAAGTTATTAAAAAAAATAAATCATGCCTCTTCAGTGTATTTATTGCTGAGAAAAGCAAATTAATTTTAGAATGAATGCCTTCCAATTAAAAATGCCCATATTTATTAATTCAGTGGTATTTCTTCTATGTCTTACTGACTATTATGAAGTCAATACATTTTTGTATCTAATAGCATGAAGAGATCTAGTTTATATAAAATAATGTGAAAGCTACAGCTATTTAGTCTATGGTCACAAAAATCACTATCTTTTGTTGCAATCTAACAAGTAAGAATTAAAGTATCCAAAACCGTCATATACTGAAAGTGAATTTAAATAGACAAAATATTGTGAATTTAGGATGTCATCTGTATTTTACTAAATGCCAGTTATTATCTAGTCTTCAGTGTTTTCTGTCCATGAAACAAGTCATAAATATACAGAAAATAAAGTTGACTTTTGAAAAAATAATTGACTGTCATGTCCTTTAAGCATTTCATGTACATGCTATAATTTAAAAAAGGCATTAAAATTCTTCTAAAATGAATCAGTTGAAATGGTGTAATGTGCTTATTGAAAAATCAGCATACCATTCTCTAGAATTTTACTGTTGGCGTCAATGACTCCTTATTTTTTTAAAAAAAAAACAACACCAAAACCAAAAAAATCCCACAACACTACAGGACTACAATAGACTTTCTGAGCTTTTAATTTTTTTATTATTCTAATTCTCGTCATCTAAGTCCCTTCCTAAGCTGGCCAAGCTTTATCTTTAAGTAGGCAGTGTGTGTGGGAGGTGGGTCCTGCTTCCACTACTTCTACTAGAACAGTGTTCCAGAAACTCTCCTCTGCATGGTGGAAAGCTTTCTTCTCCACAGTTCATTCATGCTTAGCTTAGCTACGTGATACCATATTTAAAACTGTTCTTAAGAAGTAAAAAAAAAGGTTTCCTCCTTTCTGAACTTTGCTTCTTGACCCAAAGTGCATAGAGCAACCACAACCTTTCAGCCTATGCATCTAGTCTGAACAAAATCTTCTTGGACTTGTATATCATAGAACTGTGTACAAAATTTACACAATATCACTGTAGGTATACAGCAAATGTGCTAAGCTATCAACCACAGTCAAAACGGTGAGATACCTTCACTCTGGAAATTCAGGGCATCAGTACTAGAACTCTGAATCTTTTTACTATTCCAGATGAGGTCTCAAGGATGCCTTTTAAAAATAGCATAAATATTTCCCTATTTTCGTTGGAAACACCTTTTAAAAGCCATTTAGGATTGCATGTTCTTTTTTCTCACCTATGTTACATCGCTGGTCATTCAGTCATATAGCAACCAATACACTGAGCTTCTCCCTTCTTCTTTCTTTTTAAGTGATGGGACATAAGCTTAATGAATAAATTTTTCAAAAAGTTCTTAAACACATAACCTTGTACTTTGCTGTACTTCCTAAAATTTATTAGAATCTACTTTCTGAATTACATTATTGAAAGGTATTGAAAGGCCCAGCCCTCTTGTGAACCATATCCTCCTATTTTCTTTTCCATGGCTGAAATACACGCCCTCTGTTATGGCAGGCTTGCAGTTTTAATTCCTCACTTGGAGTATGAGTTCAGCCCTTTCTGATCAACAGATTTTTTTTTTTTTTAATATGCAAACATCAATCAACATTTACCTCTGAATCTGCTTTATTATCTCCACTTCAGAGACTATGCCCTCAAATTGAGGTTTTCTATGGTATCCTAAACTGTTCTTGAAACAGAAACAAACATTGTTTTGTGTATGCACTCACACCACACCATATCTTATATCAGGAAGTATTTTTCTTTAATTTGGTAATTTGATTATTCTTAAGCAACAAGCCCACAGCTATCTGTGCAGTAAATTACAACCACATCAATTTGGAAATTACTTCTTCTACGAGTACAGAGGTGTTTTTTTTTTTTTTTTCTTTTCTCTCTGATATGTTGGGTTAGTGTATTGGTTTTCCTCAGTACTGTGTAGGCTGTCTTTTCTATCTGACTGAAAGACTATTTCTTGAATAAATGTATTTACTGTGAACACTTAGGGGAAAATCTAATTCTTCATTTATACTTCAGGTTCTCGGTAAGATCCTTGAAGCATATTGATGCTGTTGGCACACCATACAGTTTCCTTTGTACATATTATTATTGTACAATTGCTTTTCAAAGCTTCACATAATCAAGTAGTAAAGCATTGAAGTAGTGTTTAGTAATTTTTCCACCATTAATTCTATTTCATAACACCCTCATCTGTCTGTCTCAAGAAAATTATATTAGAAGTACAAGAAGGCATAAAAAGACCTAGGACATGAAAGTGGCAATTGTTGGACAATCCCCTTTCCCAACTGGATGGGTTGATGTGCTATTCCACTCCACTGTGTGATTGCTTTTTCAGCAGCATACATGCTCACATGCTTTTTTTTTTTTTTCCTGTAGCATGACTGTGTAATATTTATGCACAATCATCTGGATAATTAAAAAATTTTAAAATTCAATTTTACATGTATACAGCCCAAGTAAAGGTAAACTAAAATTAACACCTATTGTGATCTTGGCTTACATTCAGATTCCTGATCCACCTCCTCCCAACACTCCCAGTAGAGTTCCCCTGCTTGGTAAAGCAACTGGACAACTAACACACAAAGTACAAAATAATGTCTAATGATTAGAAAATTTCAACACGAGTATTCCATTCACAAAGTAAAATTAATCTGCAAAAAAAAGAAGTATGGGAAGTAATCTGCACAAGGAATCTCTGGAATGGCTATGTGAGGAAACTGGATTTTCATATGGAAGAGGACATTTGCTACTGTTCACTGAAGACTCTTCATTATTTAGTCACAGAAATCTGAGTTTTTGTAGAAAATTTCCTTGACTTTTGTAATTGCCTGATGAAATGAAAAACCTTTTGGAATTAAGAGACTTTCCTCAATAGTAATTTAACTAGAAATTGTTTTTAAAAATCTACACCCATTGAGCGTGTTCACAGAGTATTTTGTTCAGTTGCTTTTCCTTGATAATTTCTAAATCAATGTACACTAACGTATTTTTCAAATTGAAGAGTATCAGGAGAGCCTTGCTTGAGTGGAGCGATCCTAAACTGGCATAATTAGGGCCCTGCCTGGGAGCAGACCCTTTAATAGAGCTGCACACTGCGTGGGGAACCATTCACACGTTCCCTCTCAGCTCTTCACAAGCTTTTCTGGGCAGTGAGCCAGCTGGTAAGAGAAGCAGGCTGAGCCAACCTGTTGCAAGAGCCTGGAGAAGCGGCTCAAGGAAACCTACACCATCCACCACCGCAGAGGTAACCACTCACCCAGCCCGAAAGAGGAGCAGTCGTGAACGTGTGTGCTGCCTGCACTGGGAAGGGCTTGGAGGGGAACAGAGCTTCCCAGCTGCTCAAGTAAAGCAAATAAACTTCTCTGTAGGGCTTGGAGACTTCTCTGGTTCCGAATATAAAAATCAGTCCATTCATCCCATGCACAGCAATATTTCCCGGTATGAGACAGGCTGCAGGTCGTACCATGAAGGAAAGATGGGCCTGCTGATCTGCTATTTAAAAGCTGCTGTGACAAGACCTGGGCAATCTCTCTAAAGGTTTGCTTTTCTAACTTTGAGTGAAGAACCGAGTGTGTGTGTTCTCCCCTCTCCTCCCAGTCCTTTGGAAGTACTAGAATCAACAAGAGAGAAAGTGGAAAAGGAAAGATGTGATAGTGATGTAGGTGACAAATGATTCCCTGAGAGTCACAATAATGGAGCGATACAGACATATGTTTAACACCAAAATGCCTCCTGAAATCCCTGATCATATCGTATTCCTAATTAGCATTCTGCATACTCAATACCTGTAAACAGAACTTGCATAATACTTCTTTCCTCTGTCTCGAAAATATTTACTAGTATTGCAACAATATTTTCAGGATAAAGATGTGATCCCTGTACCAGTTAGGTTTTTTCCTCTCAGTTAGATACAAATGAAGCCATTATGTGACAATGTCCATTAGAAATAAACATTTTTCCACATGTTACAAAGATCATACATAAGGTTAGCTGTAATATTCTGTGTACTTGAAAATTGCAACTATCTCCTTTATCAGTAAGAGATAACCCCTCAAGGTGACTGATATTCCCTTGAAATTAAAAAGGAAACCATATAGAGGTATTTTTTAACACTGGAAGTTTTCAAGAGTAAAAAGTGCCTTAAAGTAAATCTGTTTGTGACAGATTTTACAGCAAAATGGCACACCACGCAAAATATGGGTTTTCATGTGTAAAAGAAGTTGTCAAAGAAAGGACACAACTAAGCCTTTGGAGTAGACTTATATCTATATAAATAAGGACTTCTGAGCAAGTTTGTTATACAGACACTTCCACTGTACATTAATGAAATATGCCCAGTTCTTTTTTTTTTCTTTATTACTGTATTTATCCCTCCGCTTTAAATGGAACTCCTGTTTTCTACACCATGAAAGCTTCAATATGGCTATTTCTCTTTCCCCTCCCATACACACCTTACCTAAAAATAACTCCATGCCTTCTCTCCATCTCTTGGGGTTATGCTTGTCTTTAGAGTGGGTATCACTGATGCAAATTTCTGCACCTTAGAGGATAACTACATATTCCTCCTAACAGACTTACAAGGGAAAATGAGACTTATGATTTTCCAGCAGCTATCTTCCAAATTTAATTTACTTCAAGACTCAATGTTTGCTTATATGTAGGCCACACATTTCCTCCAGAATTATACTCAAGGGGGAAAAAGACTGTTTATCACCACTCTCCTCTTACACCGTATAGGAGGCATTTGCATCTTTCTAAATCACTGCTTTCTAGCATGTACAAAACCCTCCTACTCCCTATGCTTAGCAGCCCACATTAGATAAATAGAAATATGTAATATGCAGTTTTTGGAAAGACAGTTTTAGACCAGTTAGATTTGTTTCTATTTTTGTTGACTGTAATGCAAAGAAAACTCTACCTAAGTTACATCCATAACATTTTTTTTTCTGTTTTTAAACTCGGAAATTTTTTTACTGACATTACGCATGCACGATTGCAGTCAGTGTGCGTTAAGTCAGAGGATATAGCTTAAAAGCAGTGGGGTTTGCCTCTTTTTCTCCACATTTTCCATTTCTTATCTCTCAACAACTCCTTATGAATGTTTAAAACGTAACTAAAAGTTACAATATTAATGATATATTTGCTTATTTATTATGTGTGATGAATTTATAATTCAGATCCATATGAAGATCCAAAGGGAGATGACCAAACTAGGAGAGAGTAAAGCAAGAAGAGTAGGTTAAAAGAGACTATGGATATCTTTTCATTCTAAATTTTCGCATTTTGCATGTCTTTAAAAGAAGTGTTTTTTTCTGATACCATACGCTAACGCAATAAACATTAAGTATTTAAACTTAAATGTACACTGACTTTTCCCAAATTTTATCAAATTATTACACTTCAGTGAAGTGCTCATGCTAAATAAACAAATCTTACTTTAACAACTCAACACTCCATACAGCATGATATTTATACAACAGGCTTGGTACACACTGAGCTTAACCCTTTGATTCTAGATGTCACGATTTGCTGACATGCCATCCTCATACAGAATGCATTAGTGCTGATGCTGAAACAACAAATCTCCTAGCATGAAGGAAAAAAAAAAAACAACTAACCAATTTATTGTAGATATATAAACTTACAGGATTGAAGGTAATTATCTATTTATTCTAATCAAGATAAAGTTCAAAGTCTGCTTTTATGAAAATAAGCTACTTCTTTAGAAACATTACAGGGAACAGAAATAGCTAGGCTTTTCATAGCTCTTAAGAGCAAACAAATAAAATTATAACTAGCTGCCCAAATCACTATGCTATGCAGCCAATAATAGTATGTGTATCAGGGACAGATTAGTCTAAGCATTGAGATTTGCCTACCTGGAAGGGAAATAATTGCAATGCTGTACACGAACACCCACCAATGGCAGCAAATTGACAGCGTTTACCTCTGGGTTATGCTTGTGCTCTGCACAGTTGTTGAAGAACCGCAAGTCTCACTCATGACTGTAAGTGTAACAAGAACAATAAAGCTGCCAGCTTTAAAACTCAGGCTAGATGACACCAGGTTTTTCAGTGGCCGTAGGACAGTGACTTTCTGCCACAGGAGAATGATCTACAGGTTCTAAGAGCCAAAGTGACATTTTCCCTGTTATGCCTACTATGGAAATGTGGTGATAGGTAGTGAAATTCATAAAAGCAATCAGCTCATTTCACCATGGATTACCACAATCACTCCTTCCACAGAAAATAATATTCTGAAACAAAAAACAGTACTACAGAAATCTTAACCTTACTACTGCAGCATGTTTTCCAGGATGCCCAGTAAGAAAGCAAATGTTATTGTCTCATCATATGCAGGTTAACACTCTCCTCAACTCTCACGACAAACCATCCCTAGCTATTCTGCACTATATTATTAATCAATGTATGTACTGATTGGATCCATTCAATTGGTGCATCAGTGTAATGAATGGCATATATAAACATGTTTCAAATACATTTATTCGGATATCTATACATGAAAGTAAAATCACTACAATTGGTACTCAAGCTTGTCAGATGGGATGTTTTTCTCCTTCTGTTTTGCATAAGACATGCTAATGGTTATGTCATCTGCAGTCTGAAACCCAGAAAAATGTAAATCAGAAAGTAATAGTAGATCAAGATAAGTGTCTATCTAAAACCGTAATTTTTGCAAGTATTCTGTTAGCTCACAATCTAAATATAAACCTCCTCTCCCTGAAAATATAGGATAACTACTAGATACAGGTAACTTCTGCATCAAAAACCAAAAGATTTGCCAATACAACATTCCTCTTTTACAACAGATCATATAGCTAGTGGTGAATTTTTGAAAGTTTTTCATGAGAAGGATACAAAAGACAGTAAAATTATTTTAGGAAAACCCCAGCAGTTCTCTAAAACCATCCCCTCTGTAAAATACAGTTGAACTTGACGACTTACCCAACACCCTGTTTTTGCAAAGTTGAGGACACAAATTTGAAGGTTTCTTCAATAAGCTTTCAACTTGCTGATTAGCTAGTAGGTGCTGTAAGTCACTAAAATACTTGATTCATTATGGAGCAACAGAGAGAACATACATAAAAACACCATATGCTACTTTCCCCCAAGTATCTACCAAATACAAAAAGATGGCCACTAAAATGAATACAATTTTTTTCCTTCTTTGGCACGTGGAACAACAGAACAGTTTACATCAAAATACGGAGCACATGAGAGATGTAATGGCAAGGCTTACATAACAGCCACATTTGCCTGCAGACATGTGAGCTAGTTTTAAAAGTTCTATTAGGTTTTTACTAGATTTATAAATCAGTTCTAACGTATTTCCAGTTGCCAAGTCAGTACATTACTCTGAAATTTGAGGAAATTAATAATACAGTAATATTAAAGTATTTTAAAGTATTGGGAGAAGTCTGGTGCCTTAAGCACAAATATAAGCACAAGTATTTTTGTCTTATAAACCTCAAATTGTTTATAAATGTTTAGCAATTCCTACTGCTAGGACATTTTGGCTAAAGTTACCATTAAATCTGGCATAACAAAATAATAGTACTGTTCAATTTTATGACCCATATTACAGTATTTGGTCAAAAAGGCATCATGATGCTCAAATGTGAATTTCCACTATACAATGAACAATGAACAGCTCTGTAGTAACACTAAAAGACAGAAATAGAAAAGCTCCAAGGACTCATTTTCAAAACCTTTATACATCCTTCTCAAAAAAGAAGAAAATGAAAATGGAGTTTGTGCTCATACCTGAATTTACATGGTATTTGATACATAAATCAAGGTCCGGGAGCAAATTCCATTTTTGTCTCATTTAAAAATGAACTAAACGAAGTGTTCAAGGCTAATAAAATGCACTGTGTACATACTGATCGTGGAAGGAAAAGTTAGAAACATGAGCAATAATTTTGGCTTTAGGGAGCATGTAACAATTCTGAAAAGAAAATTATTTGCTTTATTTTCTTCTTCCTGCCTCGCAACAGTGACTCATGAGGCACTGACTCTTCCTGGCAAACACGTAATACAGGATGTCTTTACAATACACCATCCCATGGCATTTAAAAGAAATCAGGTCAGGGTTAGTGCCTGGGAGTAGGAAAACACAAGGCTCCCTCTCCTCACCCCGTCATCCTCTGGGTTATGTGTATGACTGTCTTTGTTTCCAAACACGGTTTTCTCTCCTTTCATCGATGCCTACCACAAATAGTGCACTCCCACATCTCTTCAGTCATGAAAAGAAAGTTTACGAATGGGTGGAGAATGTGACCAGAGAAGTCAGTAGCTCCTGAGTTGCTCCAGTTTACAAGTTGGAGGATTAAAGCTAACTTCACGGGGAAACATAAACTTGGACAAATATCACTATTTTCGCCTGTTTCATATACTTCCCTTAGTGTCCGGACCTTGCACAATCCTAGTAAAGTCCATGTTATCTTTCAGAGTGAGGAGCTGGCAGAATAAACTACTTTCACAGAACTCATTAAATCAATCATCTCCACGATTCAACCCTTTAAGATCACCAATTCCACTTTGAAAAACTTTAAAAAACTACATAGTTCATAAGCTGCTGCCTTTATGACTGCTCTTCTTGTGTGCCTTCAGCCCAGAAGATATTTAATACAAAACAAATTCAAGGGCAATGAGTGGAAAGTTGAGATGATCCCAGGACTCCTGCGCCTCTGGACAGGACTACAACCACAGCATGGCACGTTGCCAACTTGACATGTTTTCTTTTTCTCCATTTTCTTTAGTCATTTCCCTAAGTTCTTGTTTGGTTCTGAGCAAATAAATACAACTTCTAAAGTATACTTGAAGAGATCTGATGTGGAATGTGGAGCTGTTTGCTGTGTCCAACAGTGTTCCATGAAATTTCACAAAGAATAGGAGATGATGTGAACTACATAAAAATTTGCACAAGTGATCAAATTTCACATTTTGCTGATGGAGAAAAAGATAAATTCTAGTGCCTGAGGTCCTCCATTATGCACGACAAAAACTAAAAATGAGATAAAACCACCCTATTCCATCAGGAAACAGAGGAAGTCCCAAGAGGATAAAGGCTCACCCAGAAAAATAGATGTGAGGAAGAGAATGGTAGGAATTACACTTTTTTATTTCATGAACAAAATAAAATTGGCTCCCCTGTACATCTTTTGCCTGCAACAGAATGTAATTCAGCAGTCAAACACTCATATTTGGTCAATATACAATGAGAGAACCATTTTTGTCAGCAGAATGCAATTTCACATGGAACTCTGAATTAGCAATAAATGAACTAAAACCTTTGAAAAAAACCCAGACAAAATGTTTCAGGAATAAAACACTATATATGGTTTTACTAATAATGCATTTAAAATAATTATTCAGTAGCAGAACTCCTATTCACTCGAACATAATCTGAAGCCCAAGAGCATCCCAGCATGAAACTCTATTACATATGTTTTTCTAAAATGGCAGAAGCAGCTCTTTCATAATTTCATGCAGTTGTGTTGATAGCTTCAGAACACTTCTCTGTCACTTGGATAGAGTACCAATGAGCTATTTAGCTAATTTCTCTTCAGGATACTGCTTTACTCTTGGTGTTAACACAGACATTTTTACAATTTAATCCATGTATATACAAAAATCACATACCACTTTTGCAACATGACTATAAAGAATTAATTTATACCATAGCTATTGAACTCAGACTTAGTCTTGGACCTTTTAAGCATCTATAGCCACAAAAGGCTTTTGTAACTCATGGCGAATTTTCTCTGAGTGAGAAGCCGCCAGCATGCAAGCCTGTAACCTCTTAGATGCGAATATGCACATACACAGCATCAGCGCATAGGCATTCACGCGCACACCTCGCGTGTGAGCAAGCACAGCACTGCTCCCTGAGAGCAAGGCCCCAAAAGCAAGGATACTTTACTAACCTGCAGTGGTCTCTGTTTATCACTGCCCTTCGGAGATTTCAGTCCACTTGTCTGTTGCTGTAAAAGCAGCTGCCTTGCTGCCTGGAGTGCCTAAAAGTAAAAAAAAAAAAAAAAAAAAAAGTAAATAATTTCCACCAATTCCTAGAAAGAGATCAGTTACTCATTGCTAATGTTAGGTAAAAGTCCAGTCGAACAAATGCAATCTCATCCTGTTCGATTTGTATTTGCCTGATTTCAGACTTCAGTTTGTTTTTTACTTGAAACATAAAAAAATAATCATCTTAAAGTATATATATAGAACTTCACTAGAATTTATGGATGTACATGAAATCCTGCAGGAAATAAAGTTAATTTGTTTAAAGTGCTTGAAGAGGAGAAATCATAAACTGCATCAATAGCCTCATTTCCACAAGGAACTTGTCTTTGAGTGTTCAACTAAAATGCCCACTCCCTTGCAAATTATCATTCAATTTGCATTTTCATATTAGAATTTTGAAGCAAAAGCAAGTAGACTTCAAGTGTTACCGGAAGCTGTAATTAAATTTGACAAATCAACATCAGATTATCTTGAAAGTGAATTAATAAGGATATTCATTGAAGATTAAAAACACTTTTTGTACTTACAATTCAAGGAGAAACCTCTCCTTTGACAAAATAAAGTGCAGTTTTAAAGCCAAATAAAAATGAGTGGTTTTCATTTGCATTCTTAGGAAAATTAGAGAACAAAGAAATTACTACTCAACCAACCAGCTCAGGCTCCGGGATGACAGTATCCCAATCAAAATAAGAAATATTTTCATTTATTTTATGTTTTCATTCCAACTCAGCAAAATACAGTTCAACATATTAAATGTAAACAAACATTCCACTTACCCAAAGAAGGCTAATCTAAATTATTTTTCCCTATAAAATTATTTTTAAAATGCCAAGTGTTATAAAAAGATATTTATGAAGAAATTAAAAAAAAAAACAACAACTCAAAACATTTCCACTGAAAGTACCCAGAGAGCTCTTCCCCTCCATCCTTAAAAAAATCAGTTCGGTAAATAGCAGTTACAGCTTTACAATACATCACACTATTAGCTATGTTATTAAAACATACTATAGATGGAATATACTGCAATAAATGCCATTTGATCAATGTCCCCTAAAATAATAAAGATTCTCAGCTGATAAAAAAAGGTACAATTTTGACTAGACTCAAATGAGCTGGTTTTAAAGATAGTTTCTAGTATCCATGACAACAGTTGCTTTGACAAGATGTGCATATGGCATTACACTGCCAGCTGGTGTGAACAATGTTTGAACTACTGCATTGAGATGCTGAGCAAACAGAAAAAGTTGCCACGTCTTAACCCTCAGGGAAGGCAGTCATCCCCTGATCAATTATGAAAAGACAGAGAGAGGGCTGCTACAGTCTGGCTCCAAGCAAGTTTTCTGAGAAGGCAGGCAGACATAGAAAACCAAAGTAAACAAACTGAATGCACTAGCACCATCTCCTAACAACATTGATTCGTCTCCCCATAGAAGGCTCTGGTACAAAGTTTGCAGAGCAGACTTTCAACATTTGGAGACATTCCCACAACAATCCCTGTATTGTTTCATCAAATTCTCGAGTAATTAGAGGTCAGCCTTACAAAGACTATACATTCCTCAGAACCTAAGCAACGAGATGCACAGGACTAGCTTCTCTCCACCAAAAAATAAATAAAATTTAACATATTTCAAAGTGCACTTGAAATATTTTGTTACCAAGGAACCACTGGATGCCCTGTTTCCTGTGTGAATAGCATAATCTCTTGTGCACGCACAGCTCTTGAGCGGATCCTAAAGGACAATCCTGCTCTGTCTGAGATCACAGATAAATATATCTGTTGATTTCAGGGGCACCAGGATTTGGTCCCAACGTCTTGCAATGGTTTAAGCACAAAACATGGATTAAATGCAAGAACAGAAGATCTGTGGCAAATTTATAATCCTTCCCAATCTTTAGAGCTCTTTGAAAGGGAAACTTGAAGGGAAGAGAGAGAACGATTGCACTCCTGAATACATGGGAGACTGTATAGGAAAACCAACCTCACCGCTCGGGGTGATGCTGCAACAAGAACCAGAGAAGAGATCTGGAGTTAAAGACAAGAGGCAAAACCATAAAGATAATTATTTTTCACTTGTGGCAGTTGCAGAAAATTCATTACACGGCCTTTATCTGGAAAAGAAATCGTAATGATATAATGCTGATGTATACTTGCAAATAACTGGAACACTCTGCAAGTTGTTTCAGTGTCCTAATCTTCCTTAGCAGCAAAGTCATCTCACTTCCATACAATAAAACAAGCAAGCAAGCATCTGGTAAAGCCACATTTACAGTACTTGAAAATTAGAGAACTGCAGTATGTTGCAGCTTAGATTTAAGCTAGAGGATATTGCTTCAAATTGTGGCTAGCATACTCCCGTGGAATCAGCCTAAGAAAGCATGACTTCCTACTGTTAACGACAAAAAGAGTCACACTTTATGAAAAAGCAAGGCAGCACAACGGGATATGTTTGCATAAAAGGCTCTGCTACTTAAACTATTTTGATTCATATGTGCTGGCTGGGATATCTTTAAAGGAGTAAAGGCTCATATTTTAATACAGAATGTCTTACACATGATGACTACCTGAATACTTCAGTGATCTTATTGTGGCAGTTTAAATTATTGTAAACACAGGAGACAGAAGAAGAACAGAAAACAATTTCAAGAGATCAGAGATGATTTAAAACTCATAAGGAGAAATCACTGTCAGCCTTTGTTCTTACAGTAGTTGTTATATGGTACTTTTTCCTCCCAGTGTGCTGCTTAACTTTAGATTTTACTACTCAGTAAACAACCTCCCAGAAACACACTGATAATTTCAAAGGATTATTACTGATATTTTTCACAAGTGAAGATTATGATACTATAAAATATTCAGTTTTACCAATTCGTTTGCTGCTATTAAATCTTTGCAAAACAAATTGACAGCTTGAAAGTGTCTTTCAAAATTCATAGTTTAACATGTACACTTCAAGTAAACACCCATCCCACACGTAATTTATAAATTTCTGTGGATTAATTTGATAATAACTTGTGGTCTAAAAACAATTCAATGAAGATAAACTAACAGACATTTATGGATCTGGCAAATCAAAACTATGTTGTGTCCTACCTCAAATCAACAGCAGCAAGAACTGATTCTAAGGCAGTCAAAATCGTATCCAGTTTCCAATAACATTTGTTTCAAATTTAGGGGGCACTTTTCCTTAATTAAGTTATCTAAATCAGTAAAACTATACAAAAAAAAGTAAATGTAGACGAAAGCAATAAAAAAAACCTGAGGATTAGAAATTATTTTAATAATGTAAACGAAAATCATTATAATGCTTTAAGTAATGACTGCATAAGCACGAAATTTGGGCATATGGTTTCCAGAACTCACTGTGTCTTCTAGTGAAATATTTATTGGGAACACTACTTCTTAATATTTACTGTGCAGCTTTGGCATAGCTAAAATGTAAGCAGAACAAAAATGAAATTAATTGCATATAACTCACCCTATTAAAGTTGATAAATTGTGGTGGATTTTGCAATTTGTTGGCAATAATACTATTAGATACAACTTGTTTTTATTTGTATTCCAAACACTTGTATTTAATTTAAGTATGCCTTAAAATAATTTTTAAAGTTTTATCATTTTAATAAAGTGAAAGCTGCCACTAAAAGAAGGCAAACTTATTTATTTGGTTTTTAAAAATAAATATATGTCTATTTTCAGGAAACAGATGTCACTCATATCTTTCCTTTAAAAACAGGAATGTTTAACCTATCAGCCTGTTGCATTTGAGACGTTAAAATGAAAAATGACATCTACGCCCATTAATATCGTCAATGTATAAACAGCACAGCGTGACACATTCTTGAGAGCTGAAGGCTACAAAATCTCTCTGAAACATAAATAACAAAGCACTCAGAAGCATATTTGATGTTGATATTCATCTCGGAGAAAAACACTGCTGCCTGGGCTTCTTATGAAAATAGATGCAGCCCAAATGGATCTCCTGTAATTGGTTTCAGATAGCGAGGTCAAAAGAAATATGATACAAGAAACTATTATGTGGAACAGGCAAAACAAGAATGTTTATACAGGCACTCCCTATTTATACTGACAAGAGGTGTATACTTTGCAGATAACCAGAACCAAAAAACTTGCCAGATGACAACCAGATTCTTTCCTTTTTCTAAGTCCAAACTCCTATTTTATTTTTTTTGAATGATTGCATACTCTAACATTCCTGCCAAACATAAAATAAGTTTCTGAGCATAAAATAGGTTTCCAAATGGCTGAATATGTCAAACGAGAGCCATCTCACTGGTAGCACGATGCAACTGAAATGTATCAACATGCTAAGCTGGATTTAAGGCCAAAGACTGCTCTGCACTGGCTGAATAACAAGTTAACCAAATGATTACATAGCTACATCTATTATAAAAGCCACTTCAGGAGAACCTCTGCCCCCTCAGACCCTGCTGTGGGCCCATTCTCCAGCCGGCTCCGAACAAGAAGCCCAAAATTATCCATAGTTGTCTGAGATCCTCGAAAGACGGTGACAGAAAGAATGCTGTTCAATGCTCCCTAACAGCACTCAAATGATACTGCTAAACGTTTGTCTCTCGTTGGCTGTGTTTTCCCAGAAAGTTCTCTAACGAATATCACAGCCAGTCAGCACGGCAGCTTATAATCTTTCCAAATGGAGTAGCAAAGCGTTTAGCACTATTCAAAGAATCTTGAATTTAAGATGATCCAACTCCTTTCCAACAGCAGCCTCTCCAGGAGACTTGACAGGAAAAGCAAACTCCCCTGCACCCCGAGACAGCCTCATTCTCCTCAGCGAGCAACGCTCTTTTTCTGTAAGCTACGCCAAGAAGATAAAATCTGTCCTGTCGGCTGGGGACAAATGTGCCACACTGGAGAGCCCAGGAAGTCAAGGAAATCCTGTAGAAAACGAAAATCCAGGCCACATAACCAGCCTGATTTCACCTAGGAGCGGTAGACTGAGTAATTATTACAGTGTTTTCCTACAGATGTAGAAACGAACCACCAGATAGCTAAGGCTGTTGGCACCCACCTCAATAAATATATTATCTAAGAAATCTAGATGGTCACTAAGAAGGATTTCACTCAATTAACCCAACATCAAAGTATGCAAATGCTTAAACAAAAAAGAGTATTCTGTCCTCTGCATCTAGATTAGCAGCTGCAGACAGACCCGATGTGTAACGCGCACAAGTTCAGCAGCTGAACTGCAGGGTGCCCTGCAGCCTTCCCTGAGAGCAGAACACAAACCTGCAAGAGATCAAAATGTTTGAAAGTAAATTATGCTTGAGAAGAAGAGGCAATAGTCTTGGACATTGTATTACCATCCCAAGTACTCCTACCACCAGGCTGCTAGATAGGAGGACAGAATACAACTGACCTTCTCCAACTGTTTCCCCAGAAAGTGGTGGTGGCCACCAAGTGCTGTACTGAGTCCAACCCTACAGGGTATGCATAAGGGAATAATGAATATTCTCTAAAGCATTTACTGTATTGATGCTACAGGAATTTGTACAAATGAATGCCTAGTTCCTGGATCCCCAGGCTGCTCAGCTTTTCCAACGCTGGGGAAATTCTGTGTTTGTCCAGGACAGAAACAATTTGTGCCTAGGGAATTTAAGGGTAAAAAGGCAGCATACTTTGAGGGTTAGGTGGCAAGTGGGGAAAGCTGTTCTGAATCACAGTTTAACTTATGTACTTACATTCCTCATATCCCTCATCTTAGAAATATAAGAATTTAACTGGATCTGGCCCTCACCTGCCTGGACTAAAAGCACTTTGTTGCATTTTTGTTTGTTTAGTTGGTTTTTTGTTTTGTTTTGTTAGGATGGTACCATCATTTTCAGCATATTGAGACTCTGATTTTGATTGAGATCTGTGGTCCTCCCTGCAATACAAACAACACCAGAAGAAGAGATCCTCAATCTACTTGAGGTTCTGTTCTGCCCTGATGTTATCCAGGATTAATTTGCAACTGAAGAGAAAAAGTAACAGTAATAAACTGATGAATGCAACATGAAGTCTCATAATACTGTTTAATAAAGGGAAATTAATCACATAATTGTCATAAACCTATTTTCAAACAGCAATCTATCAGAGAGAAATTATGCATCTGTAGTTATTGACCTTTCATTTTACCATGACTGATTCGTAATTAGACTAGTTTTGTGAAAAATAATAGTTAATTACCAGATTTTTTTCACTCTAATTGTTTTGGCAATTTTTTTTTGTTTAGTGTCTTACTTTTTCCCTGTGTGAAAGATGCTAAATAAATACAGAGCACTAATAACTTAGCAGATAACATATTTCATTTTATAAAGCAAATTTAGCTTCTCTCTATATAACCCAATTTAATGGACACTAAATACTGTCTCAAAAACAATTCTCTTTCTTTTTTTTTCCTGCCCATTCTTTGGCTGGCCAAGAACGAGAAACAAAACACTGGCTTGCTTCAATTCTTGGTGGCGTTAGCTGTGCTCTTCCCTGGAGACATCCATCTGCATTGGTCATTAGGGCTACACATCTGACCATGCCTAACATGGCCCATGACAGCAAACCCAAATGCCATCTCCAAAGCCGGGACCACTTGAAGAATGTAAATGTCGAGGGTTAGAAGAGATGGGGGCTCACAGCACCAAAGCTGTGCTCCAACCCAACAATATCCTTTCTGTCATCCCACATGCCTGAACTTAACTTTCCTTTGGTAAACGCAGGAGCAGGCAATCTACCCTACTTCATTCCTACTACTTATATTATGCAGTGACTAAATTAATTAAATGAAAACAAAACCAATGCACACATCAAACACCAGCACCACAAGCTCACAAATGTCCTGCCATTGCTGGCGTCTTCCATGGAGTTTTACTTTTAGAAAACTAGGACATGTAATAGCTAAATGGAAGAGTTGATCTTTTAGTTCTATGTGAACCCAGTGTGGCAACGGCAGCATGTTCAGGTCGTTCACATGAAAACTGGTATGCACTGGTTCACATGAAAATCAGCTAGCAGATACATAAAAGCTATTTAAGTGTGAAGGACAAAGAAGAACAATGACTACAGCTATCCCATGTGTGAATCCAGAAATAAAGAAGATCCTTAAAATTATTATATGTTTATATAATATTATTTATATATTGTACAAATGTGCACGTATACTTGATTTGAAAGGAGTTGGTTAAAAAATTATCTTCTTTCAAGTCTGTCCATTGTAGACATTCACTTATTGGCTGTGAAACCTACTTTCAATTAAAGCAGTCTGAAACAAAGTCGTGTTGGTTTAGATGGAATAATAGATGGTTTGATAATACATAAATAGGAAAGGAACTGATGCAAATGAAAGCAAGAGTGGTCCCATTTGTACTAAAATCAAAATGCAGAGCAAATGTGGGAGGAGAAAGAAACATATTATCAAGGGAAGCATTATAGCATTAGGCTGTTAGAAGGCAGCAGTTTTAACTGATACAAATCTGAAAGGGAAATTTAAAAACTAAAGACAATGAAATCAGCGTGGAGATTATTAAGCAAATGATTAACAGAAATCATAATCAAGATATAAACTAAAACAAAAGGTGAGGCTGATATAAAACAAAAGGAAACACATACTTAAACATTTGTTCTAGCCAACAGCAAGATTCTTAGAATAGAACCTAAAATCTGATGTGAGGACTGATTAGTTTTCTTAAGTAATATGGAGAGGTAAAATAACATGTCAAGAAAATGCCAAAAGAATATTTACCCTGGAATAGCCTTAGCCATTTAGAAGGCAGAAATAAATATCTCTATCTTTACAAGTTACTTTTGATTAAATAGCATTCTGCACTGTGACTGGCAAAGGAGTGCTGACACAAAGTGTCATAAGCACAAATTCCTCTTCCCGATACCCTGTGAGCTAGAAACCAAAGCTGTCCGTCAAAGAGGATGGATACACATGGTACCAAAGTAATCACAAATAAAATTACAGTCAAACTCTCTCAGCCAATCAAAATGTGAGGAATTACATATTTATTGAAGAGTTACTGATTGAAAGCATTCCAATTATTTCAACACTTACAAATCCATACCCAGAGATATGAGTGAGATTGCAACTACAAAATGACCTATTATAAAGATGGTCATATCAGGCTTTTGCTCTACAGGAGGAATGCACAACAGCCATTACTAAAATATCCAACTGATAATCAGTGGAGAAGAACAAAGTTCATGTCTGAGTTTCACGTCAGGTATTATAAATTTAGTTTCTTTTAAAATATTTTAAACAGATCTAATTATTGAAGTTCTGTTTTTACAAGGACATAATTTAAAGAAATTTCAAATTTAAAATCTACATCTATAATGAAAAACATGTATTAAAGACATGAGTCAATGCTGTCATGTCAGTATGATAAAAGTAAACTGGTACATATAAATAGAAGTGTTACACACAAAACTGGTATTTTTTCCACTTTATTAAACTTTTCCACTTTATTCAACTAGAGAACTGTACCCAGCTTGGGGCACAAGCTTCAAAGAGGTGGACCATCTGACCTGTGACCAGAGAAGAGCACTGAAAATGATCACGATGAGAAAATCCAACCTACAGGATAGTGAAAGTCTGGTCATAAGAACAGAAAAAACCCCACCCATAAAGCAACAGCAGTTTTCAGTAAGTTTCTGTACAGAAGAAAAAAAAATATATACTTCATAGGTGAGACAAGAAAGAACGGCCTTAAACTGAATCCAGGGAGATTCAATTAAATTTAAGAAGAAAATTTCCAATGGGAGAGCTACTGGAGCAGTACAATAAATTGTGTAGAGACTGCAAAACACTTGTCACTCGACCTCTTTAAGAAGCATCTTCAGAAACAGTTAAGAGCAGTATTTTTGCTCTGGGACACAGAAGATCTTTACAAGTGTTTTCCAGCCGTATTTTATTTGTGTGGTTCCTGTGAAAGCATGCCAAGCTCAGATTACTATGATGTGTAACACCTTGCTACATTTCAAATAACACCATGTTCTCATAAACTGAGTATCACGATGCTTCAGCATGGTTTGTTTCTATGGTGAGCTAACAGCAGGGGATCAGTAAGAGCTTACTCACTCTTTGGAATTTTCCAACCTTACATGACCATGTTGGTGTTTATGAGAATGTCCTTGAAATTTTGGACTGAACAGAGAAATAGTTTATATAGAACAGGAGATGGCTTAGAATTAAGTGCTCTGTACCCTAATTTCAGTCGGAGCCATCTGGGAAGGATTCTTGTGTCCTCACCACCAAGTATGGGCACAACAGCAGCAGAAAATACAATTTTCTTGATATTACAGTTCTTACTATAAACAATAGAGGCCTGGCTGAAATGGAGACCTAGGAAGAGGAGAGGAAAAAAATGCAAGAACGAGGGTCTCAAGCACAGCTTGATCAACTTAAGCCACACATCTCCACAAAAATGAGAAAAAAAAAAAAGGCAAAAGCAAATTGACTCATTATTATAATTTATTATGAGTTTAAATCTGAAGCTATAGTAACAAAACTTACAAAGTATCTTTGATAACCTGATTTCAATCCTGTTTTTAATGAAATAATTTGATTAAAAGTCACTACATCGTCTAAGCCACTTTAAAAAATCAGTTTAATTAATTAATATGTATAATTTATTTATATGTATATATGTGTAAAATAATGCATGCATTCACATACACAAAGCTAAATACCTTTTTTTTTCTTGAAGGAAGTGCTTATATTCTGTGGAAAACCCAGCAAAAGTAGCACCGCTCAGCTCTGCATGTCTCTGAAAGAGTTATCTGCGCTTGCGGCCTACTCTGGCTTGTCTGAATTACTACAGTTGCAGCTTTCCTTGGGCTGCTTATCTGCCTTTTAACTCTTGGTGCATTTTGTGATGATCTGGCAGGCATGATCCAACATGCAAGCCTCCGTCTCTGAAGAATCCCAGTCTTCAGGTTCTTGCTGTAGCTGGCAAATGAGTTGTATGTTTTGAACGGTAGCCTTAACAGGCCGTGTAGACAGAGCTACCGAGGAAGAATTCTCCACTTCGGGGACTTTTAAGAGTGAAGATTATAAAAAGAGTGGAATGACAAAGAGCTTTAATTTTAAGCTAAAATGCAAGTGAAGACAGACAGGCAAATGTCCTCAGGCTCCTCATCCTAGTTTCAGCCCTTGTGAGGAGATCTGGTAGGGAGTATATTCTTTATGATTAGAAACTTGCAGGGATGAAAAAGAAAAGACCTGAAGCTAGTAAAAATGTTTTGCAGAAGAATAGAGAGACATTTTGCAATTCCCAGGGCGTTTAGGTGCTGGAGAAATGATAGCAACTGTACAAGGAATTCTCAAGTAGTATACATGAGCAACACAACAGGTCAGGCATTTGAATTAAAAGGTAGATGTTCCAACCATGCTTCATCAAGCTCGCCCAGGAAAAAATGATCCCTATTATACTGCCTTGGCATCTACAGTAATCTTTCTAAACAGCAAGCTAATCAAGGAATTATAATAATAAATATGCTCAGGGGCACTATCATCTTTAGATGCACTTGTAAAGGCAGACACACCCAATTACACCGGTGCCAAACATATGTAATACTTCACATCAGTTAAAGTCTCTTCTGGCATCACATTGTAAAAATTTCCTCTGAACCATGTAGCATATATTGCGTAATCACTATTACTAGCATGCACATAAAAAAAGGCACCAGCAACCTATGCACATGATCAAAACATGCTGGAAATGAAATTTACATACAAATTTTATTCCTTTTATCCTTTGAACTACTCTTACTTCACACAAATCAAAATTTGGATTTTGGCTTTTATTTTATCAGTCCTCTCTCATCTTATCATCAACTTAATATAAATAAACCTCAGTTACTAGTCTTCTCTCCTAAAGACACTCTTTACACACCATACATAGTTCAGATTTCATGTCCTTGAAGTATTTCCCAGATTCTCCTTTCTATAAGAATTCCTTTTTAATTCTTCTAAAATGTTAAATCTCATCAATCTGTAACAATTCCTGTACCTTCCTTTGTGACTTCTCTCAAAAATTCTGGATTTCTTCCAGAGATTGCTTTACATGAGGCATCAAGCCATCACCACCACCCTTCCTTCCTTCAAATACCTTCACCTTCATTGTCTCCAGAGCGTCTATGAAAAAAGAGCAGATGAGAAGTTTATTTCCCTAATAGCACATTTTGTACTTATCCATTAAAAACAAGAATGTATGTCTGCACTTGCAGATTTATATAAGGCATATGTAAAAATGTACTATTTAGATGCTTCATTCTCCTGTGCTCTGCCTGTGCAACCTGCACCTGCACAGGAGAGCAGATCCCAGCACAGGAAGGACCAGCTCTCCACCAGCCCTCACAACATCGCCGCTGTACATGATGGGAAAAAAAGTCTCACACTTACTCTAAAAATCATTCTTAAATCAAAACCAGTATCTATCCATGCAGTAAATTTCTCATGCAGTATTTTAAAAAATTATTTTTAAGTCAATTTTGAAAAAGGCAGACTGATAATCAAATTGGCATTCTGAAGTGTCTAAAGAAATCCATAGAGGTACCAGCAAGGTGTGAGACAGCATTGTATGGATTAAAGAAACACTACACTTCTGCAGCCTTTTCACACACATGCCTTAATTAGATATGTTATATCTTTCTTTCCTGAAAAATAGGAAACAAAAATTATCTAAATAACCTGGATACTTACACTCATCCTCCCAAACCTTAATCTCTTTTCCAATCAAGACTTTCCTTCTGTATCACTCCCAGGTAGTTTTACAACACAACAGACTTTTCTCCGACCAACGACCGGCAGTATTTTCAAACTGGCTGCGGTCTTTCTACCTTCTACAATTTACTGATAATTAAGCTTACACAGGGATTGCCAACTTTTTCAATAAAAAAACCTGCATTTTGTCCTCTGGATTAATTTCAATCTTTTATGAAATATTTTGTTAACAACGGCTCCTTGTGTCTAGTCCTCAATTGCTCCGCTGGTTCAGAGACTGAAAAGGGAAGCAAGGCTTTTCAAGGACAGATAAAGGGCTTTCAAAATGTAGTAACTGTATAAGCTATAGAGCAGAATCTTTTAGTCATACAAGTGTACTTCATCTAGGTATGACAGTGGCAATATTTTCAGTATAACAAGCTATTCACAGTACCATGTAATACAAGAATAATTAAGTTCTAAGTTCATCACCGTTTTATGTGTTCATTTTCTAAACATCAGTAGACAGACATGGGACTACAAAAAAAAGAGTAAACAGATATAAAGTTTGGGGTTTCTTTTCACCTTAGGTGTGATGATCTGATACTACTTTATTGCAGGTAATATTGCCTTTTATTTTAATTGACTAGGCAGGAGGCAGTTCATCTTATCTGTGAACACTCATCTATGTTTCCTTCCTAGATCATCATTTCTTCATACAACGATTTGCAAGCGCCACACAAAACATGGATCTATTTCTGACTAGATATTTTGATACTACCATAGTGTTACAATGTATAGTAAATATTACTGTAGCTGCTATTACGAAATTTTTATTCCATCTATTAGAGATGGAATTTTTATTTTGCAGGACAAAATGTAGATAATTCCAACTCTAAGATTTGACAAAAAAAATGTATGACTCACATTGTAGTATTACAGCATTTTTAGTCAAAAGGCTTTGCCTTTTATGAGAAGGCCTTCTGGATGCTATCTATTAGTCTTCTGCAATTCCCAGGGCTCTTCTTGTGCCACAAGACAGTGGACTGAAGAATAAAATGGAGTGAGGACTTTGAGATGGCTTTGAAATAGTTTCTGGAGCACAGTTTATGGCATAAGGTTTATGTTGCTATCTGAAGGCAGAGCTGTGGCCAGCAGGTGAAAAAATCTTTGATTTCAGGTGAGTGTCAGGGGTTGTCAACTTTTTCTTGAGCAAGCCCCAGGTTCATTAATATCACTAAGACATGAATGCTATGAGTACTTTCATGTTTATAGTTACAAAAACATATACGGAGTATATTACTGAAAAGGGTACAATGACAGTATCACTTTTACCAATTCTCTCAGGCTTCACCTACACTGATAAACTGGAGAGTACCTGAGGATGTGATTTTCTGCACCAGCAAGCCACACGCACAGCTCTTGGCACGCTTTTTGACCAGTGCTGACCCGCACTCTCCCAAGCGGTGCCCAAGCACAGCTCTGCAGACTTTTCCAAGGACCAGTCTCACTGGTCCAGGGAACTGGATCCAGTCATCTCAGTTTTGCAGGCTAACATATTTACTAGCTCAGGTGTGCCTCACCCTATGTCAGCTCCCCTGTTTAGCATCCACGAACTGTATGTTCAATTTACTAGTGCAGATCATCCCTCTGTGCTCAAAAGAGTTGAGCCATATGTTGTTTTAGAGCTTCCCTCAGACGAAGTAGCCAGGATGTGATTTTGGGATGGCTTCAAAGAGTTTCAAAGGACCCTGATTTCATGGCTAAACAGGTCAGAAAAACAGGTTAGTGTGTCTGCTGACAAGTTTGAAGTACCAGTTTTATATGGACACCTTATGCATGTGGGGTGATGTTTACTTCTGAAGTCAAAATTCTTACAACAGACACTGTTTTATGAAAAGCCTTTTTTTTTTGAACAAAAAAGCAGGGGGAAAAAAAACAGATTTGACTGCAAAGCACCTGTTTCCAGAGTTCCTGTCAATCGAATTCACAAAAATAGTACCATATTATCGCTTCTGTAAATTCTAATAAGGTTGATAGTATTTTTCATCTTCATATTTAGGCACTTAAGACTGAGAACTCAGAGTTATGTAATATGACAAAGTCTGCAGACAAAGTAGTTTCCAGAGCTCAAGTTAGACCCCAGCTCACACAGTGCTCCAGCTCTAAGTGCTGGCCCTGAATCCTGTCTCCTACAGGTGAAGGAGCAGGCAGGCTACTCAGCAAAACTGGCTTGGACTCTGGCCACCAGAAGACAGGGAACATTGCAAAGGCTTTAGGGTACCGCCAGTGGCTACGGCCAGTGTGATTTGCACAGAGACAAGTGAACAGAGTAAAAAGGCTCAACTTAAAGCACTAAGGATTGTTTTCAAATTATTCTTTCCTTTTTTTTTTTTCCTAAGGATACTGTGAAAATGAAAAATGAAAAGGCCTATTAATTTATTTTAAAATAATTTAACAATCTCTGATACTTTTCTCCATATTTTTTCTGCATCAAAATTTGGGAAGATTCTGGCTAGAGGCCTTGTGCCTTTACAAATAATAGCTGAATAATTTCTTTATTGCTAAAAAGCACAGAGAAAAGGTGAATCACAAAAAGACTACATGGACTAACACTGTAAATTAAAGAGAATTTTTAAAGACTTTTACAAATGCAAAGAGAATCACAGTTGATTAGTACCAAAATAAAAACAATGGCAGTAATGTTGAAGAGAGATTAAATTCCTTCCTGACTAGAAGGCTTTAAAGACGTAATCAGAGAACAACAATCAGGCCAGCAAAATATCATTGAGAAAACATATTCTAGTGACTAGAGATGATTACGCTACTCAGGAAAATAAATTAATATTACTTAAGATGACTTACCTAATCTTCAAGGCAAGTGTTTCTTTGACTAGTCTGACACAGTTAAAGTAGTACAGCTACTCCCTCTATTACAAGCAGCATTGGCAGACTCCGTAACTACAAAGACTCCATGACTTCTACCGACCCAATAAGCACCATTCCTTGAAATTTGGACACATGGAATGCACTCAAGCTTTTTACATCATCTTGCATGACAAGATGTATCATGAGCACCATTTAAATTTATTTACATTGTGAATTAACAGTATTCCGAGGTAGACATTTTGCCACAAAGCTGAAGTTCAAAACCAAAAAAAACCTAAGTGCAATGGCTGCAGAAATTTTCACTTCTACCAATCAATACAGCTTGGAAGAAGCAACTTTTGAAATTTTGCCAAGTGTAGTGGTAGCAACCTGAGCTTTTGCTTTCCACAATGTAAGTTTTTTCAGACAAAGCTTTCTTAACATTTCTGCACTTTTAAGGATCAAAAGGCTGTGTTGCAACTCTTTATTGAGAAGTAATCCCTGTTCTAGAACTTTTTTTTTTTTAAGTTTTTTTAAGTTTTGCAAATATATTCCCCATATTGTTTCTGACACAGCAGAATTCTGGTTTTGTTTTGTTTGTTTTTTCATAGGTATTACAAGAAAGCAAAATAATTACTGCTAAAGCTTCAACAACATAGTTTTATGAAAACTGAAAATGAATGATAAGGAGAAGGGCATTTATACTTTAGAAGAAAGAAGAGGATTCAGCAATGTACGTTCACACAGTCATGAATTATTATGCTGTATCTAACCTGTCACAAGCCATATGTATTCACCCACACTGTAATACAGTTTCAGCAAGTTTCCTGAATTTCTCAGCTAAAAATAAGGTTTTGGGAACAGAGGGAATTCAGTAGTTCATATGGTGGTATTTAATGCATCCTCAAAATCAAATAATTGGTCCAACCAAAGATAGGAAAAGATCCGGTTCTGTATCCAGGCTTACATTTCTTTAACTGTTTTTCTACAGAATAGAACAAAAGCTTCTGACAAGCAAATAAAGAAGAGACGGGTCAAATTTGTGTTAGAGTAAATGGTTATACTCCTAAGTCTTACCATATGTTGACTGCTCAAAACATTAGAAATATAATTCAGTATAAAATATTTTTTATATGGAGAGGTGTTCAACTAGCACAAATTAGCCACAATTAAATCCTGCTCTTGCTGATTACTGTATGTGTTCAACTGTCAGTCTCTCATGTCTACTCACGTTGTAGCTCATTTCAAGCAATATCCAACCATATACAGATTTCAAACAGATTTAAATCACTTCTGTCTAGTAAGGAAGAAATGAGAGACGACAGTGAAATTCAAGGCACAGACAAACTCTGGTCTGCCATGAGTTGCAAGAACAGGGTATGCAGAGACATGAATGAGGCACCTTCCAACAGTGGTTAAATTTTTTGTAGCACCTTCAAGACAGATATGAATGTTTCTGGACAACAGTTACACTCCCCCTCTTCTCTCCTTTTTTTTTTGTTTTTTTTTTTTTTTTGGTGTTTAACATTAATGGAAGATGCAAGATGGATGGTTTTGGAGATTAAAATGCCCTTTTTCCATATTCAGGGGAGCTTCAGCACAGTCAGCTGCAAGAGCAACTAAATGAATGTACCCTGTTACTGCCTCCTTTCAAGGGGCAGAAAAGTAATTCTGTTTCCATGCTCACTCACTCTTCATTTCTCGTACTGATTATGCCAATTAGAGCAGTCCTTTTAGCAATGCGGAGATCTGCCTCCTAGAAATCTTACCCGTCTGTTTATATGCTTGCAGGTACTGACAGCTGTAGAATGCCTTTGATGTAGATCATTTAACTGTTCCCAACGATGAGCGAGGAGATAAGCTACAGACTGAGTTCTAAACAGCCTGCCGAGTCATTCATACCATTTCTGCCTTAGTGTGCTTCTTTCCTTTACTATGGGATACAGACTGCCTGAACTTAAATATATATACACACACATACAAAATATATATTCTAGAAATGTTCTTTAAGCTGGCAGAAATTTTTGGACTGTCTTTACTGCAGATGTGTACAACTATCACAAGTCCTGAGACCAAAGAGAGAACTGTATCTAAGTAAGATGCATGACTGCAAACACAAAATCTAAGTTCTTTGCCTCTAAAACTCATTAGCTTACAATTATTTCTTTTCCAGTATAAAGAATGTCTAATTCATACATTCAACTTGGGTCGCTGATGAACACACAATTTGTTTACAAATGAAATTCAAATACTTTATTCTCAAAGTTGTAGTCAACTTGACCCCTAAAGAACCTCATCTTCATTTTTTTCTCCTAATGTGTCAGCTTTCCTTTTCTGCTTATGGTCTTCTTCTTCCCTTGACTCCAAGGGTTTCCTTACATTGACCTACATCATAGGCTCATCTTCCCTTATGTTTTCACCTCTCTCAAAAACTTAAAATCTTCCCTCACAACTTGCTCTTTTCAGTTAGCTCTCTAACACAGACCTTAATCTTTCCTCTTTCCTAACATCCCTAGATTTTAAGACTCTTGCTTAAGCTTAAATAAGCTAAAAAATTAACAAAGAAAAACGTCCAGAACTAAATGGCATTAACAAGATATGTATGCAAAACAGACTGATTTAATGATATTTCACTTCTTCTTACTCCTGTTCCTTACTGTTCTTTTCTCCTATATCTTAATCCCTGTTGAATCTAATTTATATGCTGTGATCGGTACATTTAAAATAGTCCTACTTTCAACCTGAAGGGGCTGAAAGATGTTACTGCTTTATAGTGTAACAGTATTATTTTGCTTACAGTAGTAACTGTTCAGAATATCTATGAAGTTCCAAATGCAGTAATAGCAAAAGTAAATCCTTTTTAGTAATGAACTGATTTAAAAATATACCATGTTATTTTACATGTAATAGTAGCTGCAGTTAAAGCCATTCTTTCCTGTGAATAGAATATACATGAGTAACAGAGGTTTTTTACATGCCACATACAAAGCAGAGTACTGACCTGCATACAGAACCATTTAACATATTAAGATAAATTAAGCCATCGGGAGGGAGATTTGCCAGGAAAGACTCTGCATTAACACTTGGGTGAAGTCTATCAGGCAAAATGCACTTTTTCCTTTGGAGCTGGGCATTGCCTTGCAGGGAGAAGGGAAACCGGACACAGCCATGTTCAGAGCCCTGCTCCATGGCGGTGACAACCGGCTTCATCAATCAATCAGAAATGTACCATGTGAAATCTAACAGTTAAATACAGAAGAGCCAAGAGACTAAAAGGAAATTGTGCTCTGAACAACAGCAGAGAATGCAGAAAAAAAAGAAATGAAATAAAAAAAAATATTCCTCATTAGTCTTCTGTTTCCTGAAATACTTTTTAGTACAGTAAAAATCCAGCTAGCTACAGTGTAGCACTGATTGATGTGCTTCAGCCCAGACATCTCAAAAGATCCCAGAACTGAGACGAAAGGTGTTAGTAGTCTTAGTTTTTTGTTTTGTTTTTGTTGCTTTTTTTTTTAATGGTAACAAATCCTACACTTTTTAATTTGCTTGAAAATTCTTTAGGAGAATCTTAAATTCAGTAACACACAAAATCTGTTCACTTCTGAAAATCCTAGCCATCATCTTCAAGACTGGATGCAGTCTGCCCTCTGTGCTTTGAGACTGAGAATTCAAAAATGCAGACCTACAATAGCCAAGCTGCCCCTTTTTATCTGGAGGCTTTGGGTATCCCTCAAGACTTTTATATAAATGTAGCACGCTCTGGTTTACATTAGAAAAGGAAACATTTATCTTATCACATTGATATCGGCTCAGTACAATATTACATTCTGGAATAAGAAAATATTGCAACTTTTCTTGAAAAGGTCAAGAGGTACTGTTTATCTTCGGGGCATAATGAATTACATCGTATTGCCTCCTGAAGAACTCCAAAAGAACAGAACATGTTTTGACGCATAATGCACAACTCAGTGCTCTGAGACAGTAGGCGGAATAATAAACAAAGCTGTAGTATAATATTTCCAGCTTCAAAATTCTGTATAAATACAAACCTATGTGAGAAAGCTGGTTTGTAGCTAGTGCTTTCGCTATTAAAAAAAACCCAACAAACTATGTGGGACAATTCTAATAAGGGATGACCTACAAATCTCTTCAGCCTCTTAATTGCATCCTAAATCAAAGTTTACTCATTTACATTATAACATGTTAAACTTTGTAACTGCTCAGCAAGGTATTGTATCAGCTAGAAGTTTCTGGCTTCAAGTTTTATAGTCTAAACATATCTTTTTATTTATGAAAATCACATTCTCTGTTATGTCTGACTGCTTAGTTTATGCTGCAAGGATCACACTCTCAATTCACTGTTATTGATCACTAAATACTGCCCACTGTTCTGAAATGTTTCAAGTTAAGTTTTACAATAACTGCTCAGAAGAAAAAAAAAAAAAAGTAGATCATGATAACTTAATCTGAAGTCTCAATAATAGACTCCTGTCTTCTCATATTTCCTGCATCAAGCCCAGTAACTTACAAGTGGAAAATTTCAGTGGAAAATCTATGGTCATACTCACCAGGCAAAAAATGTCTTGCTCATAGGAAACAACAAAAACATAAGCAACTTTTTAATAACCTTATCTTTCAACAGAAGTTCATCTATACTTCACAAATTGTGTGCAAGGAAAATATAATAGGAAGTAATATGTGACTTAGTCCTACATATCCATTTTTGAAAGCAAGTGAGAAATTGCACTAATGAATGACAAGGGTCTGTGGAAAAAAAAAAAAAGAGTTAAACTAGAGACTAGTGGTAACCCAATGCACTTGAAAAATCTCTAACACTTGCAAACTTCTGCCTGCAATTGTATTTTGCCTGATGTATTTTGAAAATAGCAGCATGTAGATGGAGACCAGAACAGTAATCTGAAAGGGTGACATGTGTCTCAGCATGCTCCTTTTTTGCTCAGAGCAGAGGTGCTTAGCTACTACCTGCTAGCCAAGATTGCTGCAAGGATCTTTCCTTTCTCTGTTCAGTTCAAATTCAAAACAGCGATTACAGCACTCAGTTTCTACTTTAGCTCTTAATACAGGAAAGGAGAAGTACTCACAGAGCCAGAATTTGTCTCAGATGGCAGGTGAGAGCTAACCACATCAGCTCTTGTAATCTGCTCACTCAACACAAGAACTCACATTTCAATTTATTCTGCCATGAGATCTTAAAACACAGAGTGGTCAGAGGAGTGCCAGTAGGCAGGGGGTGCTCTTACACACACTACAGATCTCCAGGAATGTGAGGGGAAAAAAAAAAAGTAGAGACAGATCTTCAGTCACACCTAGATTAAACACGCAGGACAGACAGGAAGACCTTTACCTTCCATTCAGTTCAGAGAAGAGGTGAATACAGAAGTCTTCCTATTTGTGGATACTGGGTCAATAAAAAAAAAACAATGAAGATCAATACAAACTGTATTACTTGAGGGCACTAAGCCTCCATCACACCTACAGATAGAAATGCCACAACGGTGCCAACAGAACAGCTTCAATGGCAAGATCAGGCAAGATGTCCATATTAAGCAGGTATTTGAAATAAAGTAGCTGAAGAGACCCAGCTTGAACACAGATTGTCTTGGAGAAAAAAATCACAGCTAGATCTATTTTGCAAAGAATATGCCAAACATAGAAGTTTGTGGAGTAAGTCAGGGCTTCATTTTTTGATAAGAACTCTTACCCTATCATACAGAAAAGGGGAAAAAGAGAAAAAAAATTAATTGTATGAAAAACATAAATATTAACTGGAGTATAATAATATGGATCTTTCAGTTACAGGAGCTAAAGACATGATCAAATTGAATAAACAGACAGAGAGTTGGGACCATAGAGCTGTTCAGCAGTGAGTATTGAAAATTGAGTTTAGCCTGTCAGACAGAAGACAAGCAACTGTTAAAAGAAAGTACAGCCAAAATGAAAATACTATTTTGTACTAAACAAAAATTCTGAAAAACAGTCCTAATTAAGTCTTTTGTTTCCTAACAGATATCTTCTTTCCCCTATTTTTCCCAAGGGAATTGAAGAAGCTAAAGTATACCAAATTATTTAAGGTTTCATCAAAGATATAAAGAGATATTCTGTAAAAAAGAGAATAATAAATATTTTGGTCAGATTTCAAGACAATGACCAGGCTGCCTCTGTCCAAAACTGCAATGAACGAAAACACATCGAAGACTCTTTCTCCTCTTTTCTTTCCAAAGCAGTTCTACTTTCTGAAAAGTTTGTCACAACTAAGTCAAAAGGTAAGAAGGAAAAATTACAGAGTTACAGGAAGGTTAGATTTTTAACAACTCAGTATCAAGAATAATGATAAATGTTAATAGCTTTGAACAGGGCTATGCCCAGTTCTGCCAGTTGGTTCATATGTACGTTATCTGAGTCTTAAAGTAGAGTTTTTATTCAAAATAATACTCATGATTTTAAGGAGAGTGCTTAGGATGCATAAAATGTTTAAAATCCCTAACAAATTACATTTGGTGTGCAAATTGGTAAAACAAAAAGCTAAATTCATAACTATACAGTAGCAAAAGGGAAATATTACAATCCATAATTCCCATACATTTAGCCAAGTTCTATTATTTGTCCCTTACTATTTAGGAAACAATGCCTGGAAGTGGGTAGCTTTGCTTTCCACATCTTTTAAGAAAAAAAAAAAAAAAAACCAACACCTATGTAAAACTAAATAAAGTTTTCTACTTTGATTTTCTACATTTCATCTGTCTTTTCTGCATCTTATTTAAGTTTTATCAGGTCCTACCAATTTTTCTTTGGTTGGTTGTTCTCTCAAAGTAGAGTCATTTGGCATCCACACATTTCTCACATGAATTTTAAGTATGGAGTTAAAAGTTGTTCCTTCGTACTCTTTTTTGTATGTAGAATACTGGATAACAGTGTTGATAAATTACAATAACTCAGACCTGCTGAAAAGGCTGTATCTTCAGTAAGTCAGGTGACAGTTCTCTGAGGAGTAACTGAGGATATTCCTAGACTCACTGGGCACCTCAGATTTAACACTTGGCCTCTCAGAGCAATTTTCATCTTTTAAAACTCTTTTTTGGCTTTAAGGAACATTTCTGAAGGGCCTGGCTAGCTCCAGGCACTTAACCCTGGTTGTGCACTTGCAGTGCACCAAAGGCTGTGGCTGCCAGCTAGGAAGTCACCAATGGTGCTGACAAAGAGACACGATAGCCTGCCACAGCTTGGTGAGTCCCAGATTGAAATTGTATCCTTGATGCACCTCACACATTTTAAAGAAACATGGAGAAATTAAGGTACTGCTGAGGATCTAAGAAAATTTTGGATGCCAGATGGCAGCTTAGGATGCAGGAGAGGGACTGAGAAAAACAACAAAGTAATGAGCAAAGTGGATTTTATTATCATCATTTATATATTTCCAACCCGTGGTAGCAGGAGATGCAGCAATTAACGGTCATCCTTGGAAAAGACAAAGTAAGACAACCAAATAAGAAAAGCAGTTTCTGCCTTGAGGAATCTTTCACATCTCATTCACATCACAGGGACTGTTGGAAGTTACAGTTAGCCCTTACAGCACTTGTCTGATCACTGGCTTATGTGTAAAAAATATTCGATACTTTGTGCCATTCTTCTCTTATATTGCCAGAGAAAGCTCTTCTCCTTCAAACTGAAGTTTCTCTATTAAGCCTCAGGTGGACATAAAAGGGCCTGTAAGGACAGGAAAAGCCCTCAGGACACTTTCTGCTGTTAATAATCATAAAAAGGAAGAAACAAAAAAGGTATTTGCTCATCATATTATTCAGAAATAATTAGGGGATATCAGACCTTACTAATAGATTTTTATTATTGGGTGAATCATTACAGAGGAGGAAAAACTCCAATCAGAAGTTAGAGAACACAGTGCTAGACGTTGAACAAATACAGTGCACAGATAGACTTTGCAATAGGTTGGAAAACACGTTCAGGACAGTTAAGGGGTGACTGAATGAAAGTACAATTAAGTTTTGCAGCATAAAGTTTCTCATGTATCTATTGTGATGCAATAATATAAAACCAAAAGGTTAAAGAATATTTTCTGTATCTATTCATATAAAGAGTGCTCTTTAAAAGCAATGAAAACCAGCCCAAAAATAACAGTATAAGGTGTTAAGAGAAGGTTTTAATAGCAAGATTCCACACCATAGCAAAGCTGGACCGTGCAATCCACTTTGCTGTATGCAGATATGCCCTGGTTTACACTCTAGGATATTTTAGCACCTGAGAGGATTAATATCAGGATATGTAAATGTGTCTATGCATCACAATCAGCTACCAAAATGGGTTTAGTGCAGGCTGATATACCATACCAGTGCTTCAAGGTTTGGTTTTTCAGTATACCACATTTTTTTCCCCCGAGGATAAATACTTCTGAATGTTATTATTAATATATATCTAACATCTTTTTTTCTTCTCTTTCAATTTTTTTTTTCCCAAGCAGCACATGGGGACTGACTTCTGACCCACCAGTTTGTAAACTGTTCCATGTGTATACTCAAACAAAAATGACATGAGGTTAAACTTAAGAACTTAAAGTTGTAACAGAGGATAATATAAGTTGCCAATTTTTTAAAAAATTATCCATAAATAGGAGTTGACAATATAAGCAAATGAAAGTTACAGTTTCATTTAAGCAGGATTCTAAACGTGACAATGAATGGAAGGAAAGAGGATAGGCAAACATCTTTAATTATCTGTAGTCATCCAGCAGTCATGGCATCACACAACAGTCACCTAATTCGAATGGCTCTGAAGCAGCAAAAAAAAGCATATTGGCCACTCAGGTCTTTCACAACACAAGATGAGTTTTTGCTGATGTTTTGTTCATGACTATGGCACCTCTTTCTGCTCCCAAGTGTACACCCTTGAAGCTCCATGGTCTCCTCAGCCCTCCTATCATGATTCCTCCTTTCTCCTTTAACTCTGCATTTGCCCACAAATGCATGGAAACCTGCAGCTTCGTACCCCTCTTATGCTCCTTGCCTTTAGTGTCTTCTATCAAATTCTTCTAATCAACAAAATGCATATAGTAATTCTTGTTTTACTACAGAGAACATCATGTAAACCAGGCAAAGGTCCTCTGCAAACAGCCCCTACGACACACAAATGGAGCCAGTTGCCATCTTCAAGAACAGCCTGTGATCTGAGCCTTAACAGAAGAGTTCCTGTCTCCCAACATAGCCTGCATACTGGGAAGAAAATATTACCTAAATTCCACCGAGAATAATGAAACGTCAGCCATTTCGTAGGACAGCCTTTAGATGCGGAAATTTCCTTGATGGAGTACATTGAGTTAGCCACGGCTAGGAAAACAAAGCTTCATGGTTGGTGAGGAAACATGAGGCACAGCCAGAAGACACCTGTTTTTTGAATGCTTTCAGCTGTAGTATGAACACAATGTTTCAGTAAGTTTCAACGATAAAGAAAGTGGCAGAAAACAGGCTGCTTCTACTGCAAAATCAGGCAGGACTGAAAATGTTTGACAGGATTATCAAAAGAATTCACTTGAAATTAATTTAACACTAAGAAATCATTAGCCAATTTACATTTTAAATTCTCAAACAATTAATTCTATGTTCATGCTGTTAATGTGGGGGAGAATATGATATATTTAAATCCTAGCTATAATGTGCAAAAACGTCAACACATTTTAAATGAAGAACTATGCGTACCATTCCTATAACAATCAGGCTGTCCTTATTTTTTTCAGCTTACCTCCTCTTCACTCAGTTAACTTTCTGATTTCCATATCCATATCCCACCATGACTCAGCCCCTTGCCTTCCCTATCCCCATCAGCTTTAGGATCAATTGACTTTCTTCTAAGGCTTTGTTATGGCAAGATCTCCAGGAACCCAGACAGGCCACTGACGTGTCTCCCGACGCCAGGGCTGGCTAATGCAGCAGGCACAAGTCCCAAGCTCAAGATTCAGGGAAGGACCATCTTTCCATGTCCCAAGGATTTGGAGTGATGCTCCAGCTGCTAGTGCATGTACCTTCACCACTACTGCCACCAACACTAAACTAAACTATCTCAGGTATGCCAGTTCACACTCATTGTACTGTTGAGTTGTAGTCTAAAGACTTGTATTGCCATAATTACAGCGAGTTTTATTTGGATATTTACATCTACATGCAAAGGATAAAAAATAAGAAATGGGTATAGCTGAATTTCAAATTTATTCTTAATGGGGTAAAATATTCAAAGCACTGATGCATCAGGCTAGAGATGCTCAGTGTACAGGAGTTTAACTGCACTCTCAACTTGGGCTTGTAGCTCCAGACCATTCAGAAAAAAAAATGCAGACACTGGTCACAATGCTGCCTTGAAACGAACAATGTGACTTTAATTTAAGAAAAACAACATACCAATAACTACAAAAAATTAGGTACAGAAAATAAAAAAAAAATGACCTTATCCTTACACTTTACAACTACTACTTTAGTACTGAAGTCCTGTGCAAATGTGTTTTTTTTAATTTTATTTGATTAATATAAATAAGTAACAAATCATATTTTCAAAAACCAGACGTCAAGCCTTATTTGATAGAAAAAACAAATCACATTTTGAAACGGCAACTTTGAATAATGCTAGCAAGGCCAATATATTTGTATATTACAATATTGAAATAGTGCCTGCAGTAATTATAAATTGTATTAAACTAATAGAACAAACAACATTTTTGATTCACACAGGAATAACCTCAGTCCAGTTTTCTGTGAAATACAAAAAATAAAAGGGTACAATGGCTTTCTGTCTGTTACTTCTGCCTGTGCCATGCCTGAACAGAGGAAAAGAGTTTCACTCCTGTTGTTTATTGATTTTCTAGATTAAGAATCCCAGTGAGAGAATTGTAACAGACAACCATAAAATTATTTTTGGTGTGCTTATTTGCCTTTCCCTTGCATCTATTTGGCCTGTGCCTGTAGACAATTATGCGTTCCAGCCTAGACTCAGGTGCTAATAATGAAGGACAAATAGAATCATATGTGTAAACTTCCCCTTCTGATGAAAATTTATATTAACTTTCTGCCACTGTAAACAGAACTGCATAGCTCAGCGTCCCTGATGAATTGGTGATGAATTCAGTCATTTATATCCCAGGAATCTGTGCATTTATGGGAAAAGATGAAAACCGTCTGTATTGTGTAACCTTGCACTTTTTGAGTAAGAAAAAGAAAACACCAGCCTGTTTAGTTCATCACTTAAAGTGGGTAAATTTCAGCTCAAATACCAGATTTCTGCAGGACTCTCTCGCTCTTCACTTCGGGGATCCTTGCCAATACAAACAAGCCAAACAGTGCAGAGTGCCATGTTATCGCTGCAACTGTGAACTTACACGCTCACAGGCTCCTATAAAAATTGTTATGAATATCTTTGCAATACAACAGAATCTTTGTTACATGCTGAAGCTGGATGGTTTGACAGTTTGGCAGCTCTGCTGGAGAACAAAGTCATTTGGGGTAGATAAGAACCTGGCCAGCTTTGTTCTACCTAAAACATGCCGGCCCATTTTAAAAGGCACATTTTTCTCAACACCACTTAGCTTTTTTTCTTCTTTTTGTATTAGCTGTTTGAAACAAGACAGATTTCTATATACTCATGCATGAAAATAATTATGTATGTTAGCAAGACGTAAGAGAAATACCTTCAGAAGTGTTTAAATGCCAGGCTGCAAAGCAAGCATAGTCAAGTTTTTAACTAGAAAACAGCTACACAGTAAAAAATCTCCAACCAAATTAAAAATCTCGAGATAACGAATACTTGAACTTCATTCTAACAAGCTGAATATTCCATTTAAGTTCAATATATCAGTATAGTGCTGCACAAATGTGAATATCAGAGCACAACAAGGAAATATTTTTTACAGACAACTTCACCACTCTCACTATAAACAAATATTCAAATATTAATTATTTTCATTACTGGATAACTTAGGAACTCAATATTGGACAGAAACTTTGGGTGCTCTACAACAGCAAACAAGGGTATTCCGAGCCCCAACTAGCATACAACTGACATGAAAACCAAAGGAAAACAGAATGTTTCATACAATCTCAGGGGAAAAAAATAATCACCAAATCTAAGCAAACAACTCTTTTTCCACACTACACAGTGATTTACAATTCCCATTTTATCGCCATATACCCATAGATATTTCAGTACACACCAATATATTAATTCAATATTATGTAATATCTTAGATTTTTTTTCTTTGCAACAGGCAGCCGAAAATTCTGCTATGAAAGTGCAAAAAAAAAAAACCCTCCATTGCCAGAGAACTAGAATACAGAAGAATTTAAACCATTTTTTTGTGATTATTGGACAAGTTATTTTTTTTTAAAGCATTTGAAAATATAGTTGAAATACACTGAGAGGTAAATTGTTTTTCATCTTAACTTGAATGTAAGTGGATAAATCACTTGTATTTGAGAAGACAATAGCTTGTAGTCCATGTTTCACTGGTTATGAGATTGCACACCTTTTCATGATACACTTTATCTCAAAGTTGTCTGTGGCTGTTCCTATTATGCTGTGTGCATGACCTTTTAGTAAGCTGAAGAAGATACAGTTATCTTCTTTTCTGACATGCAACATCTATCAATCAACATGTTTTCACGTAATTTATTCAAGGCAAATAGCAGCTCCTAAGGCTAGTGAACCGCAGCACTATCCCAGTGATTTTGATTAAGGAACAATGTGCACGGCTTAGGTGAGAAATGAAAAATGCATACCAATGTTGATAAAGATGTAACTGAAACAGCAAACGGATCTGAAAGACCAAAACGTATATATTTTAAAGTGATTCACAGGAAATAATACAACCTAGTATCATAAATACAGGAGGTGTTTTATTTGGTGAACTTCTAATGTTACCAGTTTGGTTCACCTTTAGTTTTTAAAGCAATATCTATGTCGTCTTCTTGGCCTAATCTACATTTTTCTCATTGAATCAAGAATGTAAATTAAGACAAAATGATTCTTTTTCAATTTCATGCTGAAGTAGCTCAAGTTAGTGAACGTAATTTCTCCTAACAAGAAAAATTTATCACTGTACAGCTCACTCAGTTGCCTCTCGTAGTGAGTCGCCATACGCATTTATGGAAGTGAAGGGATAAAAGGATTGATAAATGTGGCAAAGGAATGGTCCCTTTAACTAATTCAAGGCAAGGCAAGCACAATTAAATGACTCTTACCAAACAAGGAAATGTAAAGATGATTGCATCATCTATGTAATAATTCTCATCTCATCTCATCTCTAAACCATCCTGTGGTTTATTTTTCACTATAACGGATTTATTTAGTCCCTCTGAAATAAGTCTTTCCTTTGGAAAAAGGAACAAAGTTGCATTATTTTTACACTCTTATTTTAGTTGCTAGATGAAATTGAAGCTTGTGTTCACTCTCAAATCTAACTATAATTAAATCAAAGCATAAGTATATAAATAAGCAATTTTCAAGTTATTATTTATGTTTTATGCTCTGCAGAAGAATCCTCATACATTTTTGAGATGCACGTCCAGTTCAACAGTCCTTTTATGCCACATGCTAAAAAAGAGAATTCTGTCTTACCATGGTGAAAAGAAGGATTGTTTTTTTTTTTGTCTTGCATAGAAATCACTAAATTCTAAAATTCCAAATTCCAATTTCAATTCTGGCATGATTTGATAAGGCCCTAACAATTTCTGGTATAAAATAGTCACATAACGTATCCAAATTTCATTTATATGAATGAAAACTCTTTAGCAGTGCCTGTTATGATAGGATGAGGGGTAACGATTCTAAAACACAGGGAGGCAGATTCAGACTGGGTATAAGGAAGACATTTTTTACACTGAGGGTGGTGGAACACTGGAACAGGTTGTCCAGAGAGGTGGTGGATGCCCCATCCCTGGAAACGTTCAAGGCCAGGTTGGACAGGGCTCCGAGCAACCTGATCTGGTTGGAGATGTCCCTGCTCCTTGCAGAGGGGTTGGACTAGATGACCTTTGAAGGTCCCTTCCAACTCTAGCCATTCTATGATTCTATACTTTGCCAAACAATTCTGTTGTTATTCATATTGTCAAAATGCCCGAGTCATAGGCTAGAAATCTATTGTGCTGGTACTCTGCAAATACTGAACAAACTGGAAATCTCTGCCCCTCAGAGGTTACCAGGCAAGGACAAGACAAGTGAAATACATGAATACATGTAGAACAGACAGAGGGAAAATTACAAAGAGACAATGAAGTGACATTGTCAGCATGACAGTCAGTGATCTCTGTATACCATCCCAACCATTGTCTGTATCTAAATATGTCTCTGAAGGAGAAGAATGAAGTCATTATTGATGTACTCAATCAACCCACTGGAACCAGTAATAAAAGATTACTGTGAAAATTAGAAAAATGGGAAACTTTCATTGACCTATTTGAAGAAAAGAGCTCAAAAAAGTGGATGGATAATTAAGTGCATGAAACTAGGTAAAATTAATTACAGTTTCTTTCAAGCTGTGTGACAAACAGGAAATACACTGTTAAGGTACAAATAAAACAAAATACGATTAATTCACTACTAGCCTTTGTTAAATTTCTCTACAAGAAATGAGAAACTTCATCTTCTAAGTCCCTCTCTTACATTTCAATCCAACAACATATTTTGTTTTAGTTATCTGTCATCTAAAATTTTATAATGTCTCTAATTGCAACAACTTTGCATTTTTACCTGTCAAACGACTTAGACAAGTATTTTTGCTATACAGTTTACCAGGTATTACATCAGTTTGGTTCAATATGTGGATGCTACTATGTATCAATTCACTGGATTAATCCAATTTGAACTGGTTAATCTAACTGGAAAATGTTTAATTAGAAGGCAGGAGGAAACTTACATTCTTCTATTTTGTTTTGGTAAGAAAACTTATCATGTGGGTGACTCCTCAGAAGGAACTCAGAAAGCTCATAAATATGAATGTGTAACCAGAGAATAGGGGAGCCTGTTACTGGGAGTCAAAGGTCCATTACCCTTCCCCTCGGAAAAGGAGGAGGTCTTGGACTTGCTCTCCCTTCTTACTTGGCCAGTACAGCAAGAGCTCTCCCACTTTACTGCCCTTAACGCTGAGTTTCCTTTCCTGTTTCAATATCCTTTAATTGATGAAAACAGACAAGCTTTTGTCGGTTACTGTATTTCTTGCCATTATAAAACCACTATTTTTGTTGTCCCTTGAACAGAGGCTACTTCTGTAATGGAAGCATGAAGGTCTGAATACTACGGATCAGTTCACTAGCTGTGTGCTGACATACCAGTCTACAGAACGTGACTTCAATGGACAATCTTCAGTCCCTTGCATTTTTGCATTTATACAGATGGCTAGTAGTACCATTGCCCTTCAGCCTCTTAGCAGTTGTCAAAAGGATGGAGTTATTAATTAATTACAGTAATGTGTAGATGCCTAAATTAGAGCCCCATTAGATTTGACACTGCACATGTATGGCATAAAAAGATCAGGCAAACACACAGTAGGAAAGAACAAAAGGCAAGGACAAACAAAGTGTTCCCGGTTACTACAAATGCAAGAATTTCAGTCCACCCATGGACTAGCTACTGCTGAGCTCGCTGTAGGCACTGCATGGATGTGAACTCCAGGAACACCAACAGACATAGCAGATTTATTGGTTTTTATGGGGAACTCCTCTCAAGACTACTGGGGAGCATGGGAGAAAGCATGAAGGTGGCTGAACAAAAACCGGAGTAATCAGCAATAAAGGCTGGCATCACTGGCAGAGGGGAAATGGTTGTGGTTTTGGTAAAGACCATCCAGGAGATGAGATTATAGGAGAAGGGAGAAGGGAAGATCTGGAAGTACTAGAAACCTGTAAGAGGTCCAAAATCCTCCTTTCACTCCCAGTGCTTTGGGTCTGATTATGGACGAAGAGTGAGTGCATGAGAATGAAAAGACTAAGGTGCACAAGAAGTGACAGAAACGGAAGCCAAGATGAGAGATGAAAGGTTCTTGCAGTTTTTACAGTCTTTTGGAAGCCAGGAAAACACCATAGACAACAGAATAGCTGTGCAGTCTAATACTAGTGATTAGAAGGAGACAGAAGGAATAATGCAGGCATGAGAGAAAAGGAGAAGTCAGATTTAGATTTTCATTTTTCAGAGATCTTCACCAGTTTCAACAAAGGTTCCAGTCCCCCTACCAGATTTTTCAGTGAAATACTCAGCAGGAATAAAGGAGTCTCCTTACAGACCAGGGGAAAAAAACAAAAAAAGTGAAAAGAACTTTAAGATAGTTGACCTCAAAGAGATTTATTTTCCTTGTTATTCTTGCACAGATTGGAGATAAACTCTTTACTTTTTAGAAATGGCAGCAACTACCAACATGGTTGAAACTTCTAGGATGTCACTACTTCAACCACTATTTTTACCACATGAATGTCTGAAATCACATTGATGCTTTGCTTGGTAGTCAAGACTTAAAATGTTGTTTTCCTCATTCAAAATCTAAAAATTACAGCATCCCAAGAATTTATGCTTAAAGTATTTACTTTTTTACTGCTTGGGATCACAGCAATTGGTGTTCACTCCTTTCTAAATGCAGTCTAACACCAATCAAATGGAGAGATACATTGTGCTGAATGTCCCACAGCAGAAAACCACAGAATATTCGATAATGAAAATCCCACAGCTTTTATCAGACCTTCTAAACCACGTCCCACTGTTCATTTAACCAAGATAAAAGATAACCTAGAGGTGACCTAACTATTAGACAGAATGGATCTTGAGGAGATCAGAATTCCAGTTCCTCTTAGCTGTTCATGTTCAGATGTAAACTGAGTGGTTATATGCATAAAATGCGGATTACAACCTAAAAATATAAAGTTGTGTAGAGGTAGGTGGGAACTAGTATTTCTTTGAGAGCATTTCTGTTTATGTTATAGCTTCTCAGTTTGCATTTCATGAAAGGACCTTTCATCTTTTCACCCTCTGCTAGATGAACTCTCTCGCCAGCCGAGGCAGCTTATCGCAGCTGTCAGGAAAGGTGTTAGCAAACAGTCTGCATACCCTACATAACATGCAGTTACAAACAAATGAGCAAATCTTCTACTGTTCATTGCCAAGTGGGAACTGTATGTAAAATTTTAGTCTAAATATGATCAGGTTAGTACTCACATTAAAAAAAAAAAAAACCCAAAGAAAAGGATCCTTCTCTCCAAACCAGACCAAGTCTCCTGTGCTGATTTCAAGATGTGTATAGAAGTGTACAAACAACACTTGTATTTTTTTCCATAATATGTTTTCTAAATCGAGTTTTTAATTGCAAAATCGATGACAAAATAAATTTAAAGAAAATTACAAAGCTGAAAGAAATGGCCACAAGGAACAGAAACTTTTTAAAATATTTGGTCCAGATGCCTGTGTCTCAAATTTATCAGTGGTTATAGCGATGTAATACTACTGAAGTACACATGATTTTAGGCCCAAAATGTTGTAAGTGGAGCTTCAAAAATATTAGCAGATAGTACCAGAAGCTACCACCAAACTGGCATGATAAAAACAAACAAACAATTTCAGTTGGTAGGGCAAAACCTGTACAAAGAAGCAAGAATAGTGTGGATCTGCTAGGGTAAGTTTTGGAAGAGTTTGGGAATGGGTCCTCCAAATAATGTCCAGTTGGAAAAACACGTAATCCTCCTTGAAAGTGAACTGACTAGCTAGAAACAAGGTAAAAGACCAAGGCCAATGCTACAGAAGGAAGATCTCTGAAGGAAAACTGATGAGTATAAGGTTTAAGGTTTAGATTCAGGGTTTCATGAGATACAGCTTGCCAAAGGAAAGATAAATGTAAAACTAGATCATAAAACTGCCCTCCAAAGGCAGGAAGGTTAGGATGTGAGGGTTTGGCCATCACAATGAAAGTACAGGAAAAAGAACTATTGCGGAAAATGGTCAAAGAAATATAGATATCTAAGAAACTTCTCCTTTAGAAGAAGCTACAAAATACATACAAAGACATGCAAAATGAATAAGACAGCACAAAGACTGGAGAGACCAGAGCTTCTGAAGTAACTATCAAAATTGTCACTGATCATTATGAGGGAAGATGAGTGTCACTGGTGCTGCAAAGAAGGAAGACACAGGAAGCAAGATGTGACTGAGCGCATGAGAGAAGGTAGTCCTAAATGGTTATTAAACAAATTAAGAGATTATTATGAAAAAAAACACTAGGGGGAGAGGGGAAACTGTAAGAAAGACTGAAAATGCATGGTTAGAGTGCCAACATAATTGTGTGTGTTGATCAGCAACAGCCCATCTCATCACCCCAAATCCTCAGTACATAACAACATGTCTAACGGTTGCATTCAATTTTAACAGCAGGTGAAATCTAAGGCATGGCTTTCACATTGCTTTCTGTTCACATGTGTAACCAACACCACTGATTACCTGCACCCTGTTAAAAGCACCAGCAATAAAATGTTCTGATAACCATCACAAGGAGGGGGAAGCGAAAGCAGAAGGGCTGTTGGAAGAAAGCAGGCCTGACGGGCATGTAACTCATACTGCTGCTGGGCTGGAAATTTTTTTGCTTTTCTCATTTAATGAATAAACTACATGCTATGTGAGTGAATACACACTAATGCTTCGCATACTGACTGAAAATGAAGTGGTTTTGTTTTCAGAAAACATTTACAAATTTAACATGGTAGGGCTCTTAGTTATGCAGGCACATTACCGTGATTCTGATACTTGTATTTTCAATTAAATACAAAAATCAGAGGTTGATGAATCATAACATTCACTAAGAATTTCTGGTTGTCTGATGAATCTCAGTTAATGCTGGTTCAGTTATTTATGGTTTAACGCTATCTGATGTCCAAAAACTGCTTGTCTAGTCCACTAATACATAAGCCATCAGCAAAGATTTCCCAGATACTTTAAGAAAACAAATTCCAGCCTACAGAGCATTTGCTGAATTGTTTTGTCAGAGAATTTATTAGACATTTGTGTTTTGTGACTGGTCATTTAAATCATATAATATTGCCTTCACTCCCTGGTTGAAAGATTGAGGGACTAAAACTTCTTAGCTTAAATAAGAAGCAACAAAGGAGAAACAGCAAGTACTGCTCTGTGGGCCCACATAACTCTACTGAAAGAGAAACAGTTACGTACTTTGAAATAAAAACATAACATTGCAATAATAATTGCTTTCATTAATTAGAAATGGGAAAAGAATCAAATAACATTCAGGATTCAAACAAATATTTTTATTGTGAATTCCAGCAAGACGACTTTCAGCTACAGAGACCAGCATTAATGCATATACACTATTATTTAATCAAGTTTTGTTTACTTTTTAGTATTGATTTTAAAAAGAGTACCTACCTCACATAATTTACAGGCTGAACGCCCAGTGAGCAAGTTATGCAATTTGCTCTCTGATTCTCTGAACTCAGTTTCTAAAACCTGCCAGTCATCATTTAACCAACTAAAATGGGCAGCTGCGTTAGAGAAGTGATTTTTCACACAGAACCTAATGGCATCTGAACAAATATGAATAATATCTGAAATACCATTTTAGCAGTTAGTAGGGCTTGAAAATTTCTCTGAAATGTATTTGCTTCTGGCTGGCTTGTGATGTTATATCCTGTAGACCCTGAGCAGAAGCACTATGCTATTTCCATGCCTTGAAGTGATTTGTAAAGAAGATGGTAACCCTTTCTTTGGTGGCTGGCAGAGGGCTATTCCCTGAAAAGAGTATTTTCCTGGTAAACTTGGCTTGTTAATGCATAGTTGACATAGGGATGAAATAGGAACAAAGCCACACAAGCTCTCAGTATCACTCCTTCAGTAGCACATGCAAGGAGGACAGCACTCTAATGAAGCAATGTCTTCCTTTGAGCTGCAAGCCATGTACCTTGCTACACTGACTAGCCTTATGCAACACTATTTGAAAAATCATGTAAAATTCCTCTATGCTCAGTAACAAGAAAACCTTGAAGCAGATACAGAAGTGACCAGAATTCTCCTTGAAGTACAAGGTGTTTCAGAAATAAGAAATAGCTTGAATTCCTCAAAGTTAGGAGAAAAAAAACAGGAACATGGGTGAGGGTTAATTCTATGCATGTAATGAAGTATTAACTATAGTTGTGCGGTTTCATTTTTTTGAATGTATACAACCTTTTTAAAACATATTAATCTCCATCTTCCACTAGCAATCAGCCATCCTGGTTTTATTCATATTAAATGAAGTAAATCTTAACATGGTATGTGCATTTTAAATGATGCCATGCCTGAACTCAAGGTAGAGCTAACAAAAAAACATTAAGTCTGTTAAAAGTAAAAACAAAACCCATTCTCTTTCCTCAGCTTCAGACAGAAATTAATGAAGTCATCAGGGTGCTGGAGCAAATGCAAATGCTACCTTAAGGATTGCTTATACTGCAAACTTCAAATAGAAAGGGGTGGAAATAGGAGCTACTCAATCTCTGGCTAACTGGGACTGTAGGTGTGAGATTTAGAAAGACTATTAATAGGCAACTGTTAGAGAACTGGGAATTTCTTTTCACTGTTTCCATTTTCAGGAGAAAAAAAAAATCCCTTCAAGTTTCAATGCTGTGCAGCTCTGCAATAAGGCATACATAAACCATAAGTAATCACAACTGTTTTGTTAGTTTATAAAGAAGGTACAGTGTTTGTCAGATCCGTAGTGTATTTTCTTAAATTTGCAGAGAAGATGATTCTTTCAGAATATTAAAGGAATGTATTACCACTTTGAAATAATAAAAAAAAATACATATCCTTATATAACCAGCAGGCACAGGTGGCAGGAAGAACAAGCCACAGCTTCTAACTCGACACTGGAGGACTCTTCATTATTACCTCACTGATACACTAATACCATTTTAAATTATTTATAATCATAAAACAAAGTCAGAAATAAATTTTAAATTAAATTTTTTAACATGGAAAACATACCTGTCTACCTGCTGAATAGATAAACAGAAATACAACATTTCCTAGAGGTCAATGAAGTCAGGTTTCATTGTATCTGTTCAAAAAAGATAACATATTCCAGCTATTTTGAAAGCAGGGGTTTCTCTAAGAATCTAAGATGGAGGAAAGGAATACTTCTCCCTCTAAAAGTTTTTTTTTTTCCATTTTTCCTGCTGTTTGAAAGATGGAGGAGGGCACAGCCAGGATAGAGGCGTAAATCACATTCCTCATGCTACAGAGAAGAAGGTAGATATTTTTTTTCTGTACAGTTTGTAAAGTGTTATAGTCTCTAATAGCAGATTACACTACTGGTGTAACTGCTTTTCCAGTTTTCAATGCCAGGTTAGGCAGGAGGAGGTGGTTTGTTTTTTTTTTATTATCTGCATTGCGGACAAGACTCCCTTAGGCAGGAAAAAAGACTGAACTGTCAGAACTTGGCCAACGTTTTGGGAAGGCAGGTTGACACGGTTACTTAATACAGTAGAACTGAGAAAAAAAAAGTAAGTGCAGAAGCAAAATGGTAAGGTGAGGTACTGAGATAGGGATCCCAACAGGGCATGGCAACCATGACCTTCTCTCCAAGTCCCTCAGTTGCTATATGAAAGGAAAAGAAGAGGGCAAGGAGTTGATTGAATCTGACAGGAAGGAAACACGTTCTGAGTCGTCCATATAATTGCTAAAAAGTGGTCCTCTAATTAAACTAATAAATGGTATTATGTAGTTTCCTTCTGCATGCTCAGAGCAAACTAATGGCAAAGGGAGGAACCTTCCTAAGAACAAGCTGAAAACATTGAAACAAGTTCTAATAACAAAAGGCCTTTTAGCATAGCAGTTGTTATAAAAACATATCCAAATAGAGACAGTCCTGTACAGTAATCTTGACTAACAATAAGTAAGATTTGAGAGATTTACATCATTATTTCAACTTGCCCCAGAAAAATAATCTGTAGTGTAAAGAACACTACTGTAATAATGTAGATGACACTACAGCCACTGAATATTCTTCAGTTATACTGGAGTTGTTTTCTTCTATTATTACTGAAACCTCTTCAAAGATGCAAGATTCTTGACTCTTTAGGAAACAAACTGTCTTTTCATTGTACTGCCACAATAGGAACCAAGAACTTGAATATGTTTTTAAGGCCCAGTAATTCAAATAGTTACAATAACACATCACATTCAGGCATTTTTTTTTTTAAAGTACTGCTGGTATCTACATCTGAGACGGACTGCAACATCCTACTCAGTTGCATAAGAACCTTCAAAGTCCTCGCATCACAGAACATCCCTTCCTGCTTTTACTTTCTTTAATTATTTTTTTAAAAAGCATATAGTCCTGAACATGTAAATCTGCCCATACATATCTAAAAAAGACACTGATCTCTCATATCTTTTCCTAAGAAAGACGTTGGAATGAGGTAGCATGCATCCTACTGTATATAAAATTGGAAGCACATTAATTTTCACTAGCTAATTTAAAGCAACAAATCTACGTAGTTTTTAAATAGATTCACTTTTTTTTTTTTTTAAAAAAAAAAAGGTTCTTTTTGAGATGGGATCTAAATTCTTAGATACTCTAACTAGCATCACAAGGAGGAGGATTATAATTCCTTTCATCGACATCTGCTAAAATATATTGTAATGTCTTTTATTAACAGTCCTGTCGTAAAACTGCGGTGAGAAGCATTACAGGTGCATACATCTAGAGATAGACAGAGGCAAAATCTAGTCTTCTATCCCAAGCAGATTCAGGTAGCTAACAAATTGGTTTCTGTGTTTTTTTCAGGTTTTTTTCTTTTCTTTCCTTTTTTTTTTTTTTAACTTACCTTACTAATATTTAAATTAGAAAAGTTAGTTTTACAAGTGTGGACTGTATGACAGCTCTGAAGGAAATTGAAAAGAGAAAAGAGGAAAGAGGAAAGAGGAAAGAGAAAAGAGAAAAAAAAGAAAAAAGAGAGGGAGGGAAAAGGGAAGGGAAAGGGGAAGGGGAAGGGGAGGGGGAAAGGGAGAGGGAAGGGGAGGAGGAAGAGGAGGGGAAAGGGGAGGGGAAGGGGAGGGGGAAGGAAAAATATTGAGGTAGTTCTCAGGATGACCGTAATATGATATTTTCTGTCAAAAAACCTGCAATCATAACTCCCTCATGCTACAGTGGTGACCACAATGCTCACTGTATTTCACTTCAAAATTCACCATTAACTTGTGTTTTCTATTTTTATTCATGTTTAAATCCCCTAATATCAGCAGAAGAACTAAGTCTACTGTAAAGCACATTTCAAAGTCAAATAAAGTACCTCTTTGAAGGGTACGTCATATAGAATAATTGTTTAGTATTAGAGGAAATTATGTAGTACTATACCACTCTTAATAGCATCTCATACTAATGTTTCTGTTCTTCATATTTTCCAAGAAGTATATTGATTAAACTACGCCAGAAAATTTGCTTTCACATGAACTTTTATTCTTGTATTTTACTAGATTTAATTAGAAAAATATTAAAAACTGATCACCTACTTTTCATAAAATAAAAAATACCTATTTAAAATCAGTACTTTATAACCTAACTTCTCTAATGTTTCTAGTTATACCTCTTGCAATGCTACTGAAAAACTGCATATAATTTTCACAATAATATTTTTTTTTATTTACAACATAAAATGTTTTTCAGCAATTTTGGTATATTACTGGGACTTTCTGTTAGGCAAAATATATTCTAGTAGGCACAAAAGACTATTTTCTGGTTAATGATGACAGCCTTAATACTTTCCCAAGTGCAATTTGCAACTTGATTTCTTAAGCAAAAGTAATATCCAAAGATGAAGCCACTCTAAGTTGTTTTTACATTAGATCAGTTTTATTCCCAAAAAGTACAAATGGAACTATGTTTTATTGTTATGACTCTGAAAGAAATATATTTTTAGGTCCCCTTATACTTGCAATGATTGCTACCCCATCACACAGCAATTGTTTTAAAGATATATCAAGAAAAGTATGGGCAATTTCTGGCTAGCTATTTAAACTGCAGGCTTTACATCCAAGACATTACTGTTGATCAATTTACCTTTTGATTGGAATTCAAAAAACGTGTGGGAACAATATTTTAAAACCTGTGCTTTTGAAATCCCATTGAACTAATGAGGCAGATCAAGGGACCACCACTATATTCCTAATGTTTTCCGTTTCTTAATCCTTTTCAATAGGGTTTCAAGAGCATATTTTTAAAAGAGAGTTCTGTATTTTTGGTTCATTCTTAATCAAATAGGAAATCAATGAACAGTCGTGCCCTGGACTGCTGTAATTTGGATAGCTGGTCTGAAATGATGCTGTTTTCTTTACATATGAAGCAAAAATCCCCCCAAAATAAAGGATGTTGTTGATTCAAGAGGAGATGATCATCTGCTCTGCTTGTTTTATGGTGACCTAAACATCCTGACCTATATTTGCCCTGATTTTTTACTTCAGTGGGTGTTTTGGATTCGAAGATGATGCAAGAAAAAGTTATGAATTTCCACTTCTGCCATGCGACTGATACCGACTTCTGCACTGGGCTACTAGCAACTATCACTACTTATCATTGCTTGACTCTGCAAAGTGCCGAGGCTCCTTTGGAGCATAATGGTAAAGAAGAATATTTAGGGATCATGATTAATGGCATCACAATAAAATATTTAAACATGAATGCTTAATTACATCAAACCAGGCTCTTCAGGCACCTTTTAAAAATAGCTCAGCTTCAGTTACTAAAAACTTTAGACATCTTGACAAAATCTTTAACAATAGTTTCTATGCAAACAAAAATCAGTCTTGAACGGTAATTCAGGGGGATATTGCATATAAAATTGCTTGCCAGTAACAGGTCAAAATAAAGAGGAACCTGTAGGTCAAACATCTTACTGGCATAGATACAAGAAAGATTATTCATTTTAAAAATGTAAATCTGTTTGAATATTGCTGTACCTCTTAGTACGAGAAATAAAGAATGCTATTTTTCTTCTTACATATTAGCTTATATTTGTGGTTAGATTAAGACATGTTTGTGTCCAACCATAAACTCTGTACTTTTAACAAGAGTTTTCCAATAAAAGAGCTGCATAAAATCCAAGCATGCATACAGCTACTTAAAACATGTTATGAGTAAAGAATCACAAGCTAAAACTTTGGGATTCACTTTGCCCTCTAGAAGGCCCAAGAATGGATCCCACAAGGATCCTAAACCCAAAAGACCACTTAACCTGTTAGGCATCAGCTGATCAGCAAGAAAGCGTTCGGTTAAGTATGTTACTGTCTGGGCTAACCTCATGTGTCTATTACACCTCTCCCTTGATGGACAGATGATGGTAACCTATGAAGTTTTATGGATCCTATCTACAATCCTAACTGAGGTATCAAATAGAACACTTGTATCATACTGCTCATTAATACCACATAGGAAACAATGTAAGTGGTGGCCATTAATTTACAATACTATTACCAAAATATTACCAAAGTCAATAGATCCATAACGGTGAAAGGGAGAAGAGAAAGATCCTAAAGCTATTAAAGGCAAGGAAGCTAAAAATGTATTATTTTCTCAATCTTTTCATTGAGTCAATGTACCATTTCCAATGCTTTTAATGAGGGCTCAATCATAGCCTTTAACCCAAGCCATTTTCCCTGAATGAAGCTGAATAAATCTGTTACAGCAGCACTGAAGACTCCTGGTTGTCTGCTCTGTTCATGAAGTATGTTGGAAGCACCCCGTTCCACATAAATATTGCCTCGAATAAAGTATGATTTAACAAGCTGTGAATAAGCTGTTAGCACAATTATTCTGGAACATGGATTCCAAGAGGGAAAAGCATGACAATACCCATGACGATCACTGGTGGTTACAGTAAGAAATATACACTTGGCAGTCTGTCACAAAATGGTAATTGTTTATGTGAAGATCCTTGATTTACAGAAAACAAGAGAGAAATCTTAGTCTAGTTTAATATCGGTTGTTACTGAGGCTCATTGGCTAGTAGTGAGAACACAGAGTGAAATTCAGGCTTCACTGAAATTTACGGCAAAAAAATCTAACTGAAGGCAATGAAGTGAGGATTTTGTGTACAATCTCGTTGGGGTTGTTTGGGTATTTTTTTTATTTGGTTCGGTTTTTTTGGTGTGTTTTTTTTTTTCCCCCCTGGCATGAGTTACTTGGATTGGTTACAATAGTTTCTTAATTAATTTTCTAATACTTTGCTTAGCTCTTATCTATCTCCCCATTCACTTACTCTGTTTTCAAGTTTTGTTAGCTGTAAGAATCCAAACTCTGCGTGCATGGATGCATCCGGACATGGATAAACTTAATGGAGTTTGGCAAATTTCTGAGATTTCCTTTTAAAAGGAGATGATTGAACTTCACAACCAAGGAAATGACTTCCAGTCCTTTAGTTCTATATTGATACAGCAAAGTATAGAGAATTGTATGTGCCTTAAATAGTATTTATGAAACTTGTCAAGCTATGAGTTCATACAATATTAAGTTCTTATATTTTAGCATCTTCTCGAAATATAAAACAGCTGAAATATTTCTGTGAAGATCTTATGCAAAATTAAATATTTAATTTCACATAATATCTTCAGAACATTTCAATATTTAATAACTGTTCAGTTGGAAGGTTCTCCTTGTAGCAGTAATGACAACGTAATAACTAGATCAAAGACCCCCACACGTAAACTGAGATAACATAATCATATACACACAACATACTTTTCACGTAATAATTTAGTCTATTTTGAAGTACACATTAAAATTAGTTAGATTTATGAGAGTCCTCCTTCACCTCCCAAGGTTTTCTAGAGTTGCATCTATAGCATTCAGTGTAACACAGCATTCTAAAAATGGTAGCTATGGCAGCCTCAATCCCTTCTTCCTGTGAACTTGGTTGGAACTCAAGTGAAACAACTGTAAACTGAGATTAAATTATATTCTGTGTATCTCACAATCATAGTCTTATGATTTCTTTAGCTACATTATACAGCCATAATGAGGCAGATATAAAATAGTCTTAATAAGAAACTCCTTGCTTCTTTGTGTACATCAGACTTACCATATAATGGGACAGTAGCTTTCTGAGTATGAATACATCACATTTGTCTTACTTAAGCAGCTGAGTAGAACATTCTTATAATCATCTGGTTTGTGATCTTTAATTAATAAGTGCCACTTTGTACATTTTCTTCTCTATATTCAAGGCTATTAGCAGTATCACATGATTTATCTGGCCAATGACAACTACTGAACATAAATGAAGCAAAAACTACTGAAATTTCCGAAGAATTACTCTTACTTAGGCTAACAAATTTAAAACTGACATACACAGACATTTATCACTCAAACAGGTGGTAGAAACCAAAAATTCGAAGAAATTAATCTGTTTGTGGCTATCTTACAGAGAGATAAATTTAAAATAGCTATTTTAAGCAGATAATTTATTCAAATTTTCAACTTTATAAACAAAGAACTAGAGACTATTTCTTTAAATACATAATAAAGCACTTAAGAAATAAAATATGTTTGGCTAAATAGAAAAATATAACAAGCTATGTAATTCAGAATGGCAGCCAAGTGCTACAAGTGCAAAATTATTTTTATTGTACCAATATATTCAGGGTACTAACAGAATGTGTTTAAAGCCTGTCTTTGGACATTTGCAACAGATTCTTAATAGGAGTGCTTTTTACTTAGGATTTTTATTCTGCTTATTTGGATTTACTTTGAATGGGGTGTGCATCACAGGCATTTTCTATTACTACCTTCTTATGAACTGCCAAGACTTACAGAATGCTTGGTAAACATGTAGCTTAATGTTTCAAGTCACTGTTTGGGAACTGCTCTGAACCAAAAGATTGTATCAAGTAATCCTGTACTACTGTACAAGTCACAAAAATATTAAAAGACTCAGCACACGGACTTCTGAAAAAGAGAAACTATGAATTCGAGCTTAATTCATCTTCTTTGTTTCTCTGGAAGACTATGATTGAGAAACACAACAGGATTTTAATGATGGGATTTTAACAAGTCTGCTTTTCAAAAGACAGTCAAAGACATTCATTCAGAAATGTATAGTGATGCTTAGGTCACATTCAGTGAAAATGCCATTCACCACAACTACCGTTGTCCTGGACAAATACACATGCACTTTTTTTGTACAAATACACATTTGATGAAGTTTCTTGGCATGATTTTCTTCTCTGAAGAGCTTATTTAATTTGGGTTTACTGTGATACACTCATGGAATATAAACACACAGCATTGAAATTCTCAAGATTTAAGCCATAGGTGTGTTAACCAAATTCAGGTAAGCATAGTAAGCACAAGTCAGGAATCACACCTGGACTTGGACAAAGAAAAACCATGTCCATATATCTCGGGATGACATGACGATTAAGTTTTGCTATCCACCAGAGGCAGGCTGACCTACAAACTACATTAACTTCTGAAATCTAATCCCAGCTCCTCCCTAAACTGCTTTTGTGAATCTAGTCTTACACAAAAGGTTTATGTAATTTAACTGAATAAATTATCATGCAGGAGGTAATGACTTCTTTATAAACAAACGCAAAAGAAACTTGTTTCCAGTCCTACCTATTGACAAGCCACAGGTCATCATGGTAAAAAAAAATACATATATAATTAGCCACAGGAGTTTCTGTATCACTTCTGAATTACCATTACCCACCAAAAAGTTATTCTCTTGTTATGTAGGAATTATGGCCAGTTATATAAAGGGCAGCCTGAAACTGATTGCCAAGTATGGACCATGTTTCAATGCCAAAGAAAAGACCCAGTGCTACTCTTAAAGACAGAGTTCAGTTTTCCTTCATGAAATTTTGACAAAATGGAGTCAGCTTTTTGATAGAAGCGGAGGCTATAGTTCCCTGGGATCCTGTACTGCAGTTATGCCTAAGTGATGAGCATCGCTTTGCCTGTTTTGCTGGGATGTAACAGCTCAGCAATGAATCGTTGTTCCCCTGCTTTAACTAAAACCCAATACCATCAAGCCCTTTCGTCTTTCTGCAAATGCGTGTAGGACATTGGTTTCAAACTTAGGTGCCTAAACCTAAGACATCCAAATAAGAGATTGTTAAAAAGTGCTGAGCAGATACAAAGCCCTCTAAAATCAATGGTCTGTATTCATCCCTGAATACAATTGATTCACATCACCCAAGCAGCAAAAATGAAGCATAAATCTTTCCTACCGAAATAGCCCCAGATTGCCCCAACAAAATTAAGCCCCTGCTAACACAGAACTGGATGCCAGGACGAGAAGGCTGAGCAGACACCAATTTATCTGATCAAAAATCAAGAAGGTGTGGGACCCTGCAGACGAACACAGCACTATAAAAATATTATGCTGCTGACTTGTTGTAAATTACTTTTTCTGTTTGACTCTTTCTCTCCTACAGCATTGTTTCTTTGACTCACAATGCAATGCCAAATATTTGTTTTGCAATGCCTAAGGGAATATATGTATTGGCTGTAGCAACTAGACTGTACTGATTTTTGTTTTTAGGGGATATTACGCAACTAGTAAAAAATCCTCCAATGCTGTTAATGAGCAGAAATGTTCATTTTACTTTGAAAAGAAATCTGTAACACAAAATGTTACAGTGAGAATGGCACTAAGTAAGATTGCAATATATGTCAATCTTGTTTTTCTTTTAGACATAATGTTAAAGAAAAGTATGAAGTCATCCTTCTAAGGATTTTCAGGTAACTTTAATCTAAAAATAAACTGAGTGCTCTTCTCAGGCAGGGTATTTTTTAAAAAATTGGGCAACATGCTCTATTTCAACTTTGTCACCAGCTGCTTGAGTCACTGACATTTGTGAATGAAAAACATCAGTAAAACAATAATCACTGCTGCCAAACTGAGTTGTCTGCTTATGAAAATTTGGGAATATTTATCCATGAATAAATGACTAGCTTAGAGTATGATAAAATTATAACATTCATTAATTAAATTGAAAAAAAAAAAACAAATCTAAGCATGTATTAGCTCTGTCCTTTGTTTTTTTATTTTTAAGTTATATCATTAGATTTTCTTCCAGTTTTGTGGTCTTTAGTATACTTTAGTTACACCAGACTGGACCTACCTGTCTGCTCTTTCTCTTCTCACGTAAGGCACTTAAGGGAAATTAATTCATCACTGTTTTGTAACCCTTCAGAAAATTGTTTCTAAAAAAGTAAACAAGAATATTAAGTGCCATGATTTTAAAATCTTGATTCAATACTCATGCTCAACTTCCACAGTACATAAATTATTTTCAGAATAAACAGGTTTGTAAACACCAACAGTCTCCTACTTTCTGTAAAATGGGGAAACACATCACAAAAGCTCCAAACTAATGAACAAACATTAGAGTTACTGAAAACTGTTACAGCACAGTTAGGACAAGAACCAAAAACTACTCTGATCTCACTAATGCCCTGATAAGATTTAATAAAGCTGCACACGCTTCCATCTTACATTAACAACCTAGAATGCTGTCCTCAGAAATATGAACACTTCACCTTCCAGGGAACTCTGGGTTTTGAGAGTTTCCAGTACTTTGGAAGCTTAATGCACTTCTTCAGGCTTTTATTTGTCTAGCTTATCTAAGATTATTTCAGCTTCCTATTCCACCCTCAATACTGTCAAGAAGATATACATCCAAAATTTGAGAAGGTAAGACTCAACCACTTCATATTTACTTTAGTCACACACCAAAGCACTGCCATTATTGATGTTATTCTCTTCCTATGTATACTCTATTACAATTCCATAAACCTTTATTCAGGTATGGAAGACATACAGCTACTAAGTGAATCAAAGCTATGAACCTAAGTTTCCAGACCAATCTTTATTATTTATTTAAAAAAAAAACAATTAAATACATTTCCAGGATGTGGTAAAATATAGGAACTTTGGCCTTAACTATATAATGCCATTGAAGCTGTGTGCAGACTGTTAGGCTGACAGACCAAAGATAGTCTGAAGGCTGCAGTACAAATTTAGTACAAGACATTTCCATCAATCTAATATCATAGCAGATGATGTCAGAGGGAAGTTTTCAGAATGACTAAAGCTGGAATACTGTATTTATATATTAACTACATTTTTAATGGTAGCTCATTAGTTGTTCAATACTGTACTATCATGTTCAGTCACTCACAGACTGGGAAAATGTGATCACGTCCAGGATAAACTTTAATTCTGTCTTCTGCAAGCTCTGTTTCCTCCTGTTTCTGCCTATCCCTTTTTGTCTCTTTATACTCCTTTGTCCTTCCTTCTGCATCACCTTTCCTTTAGCAAATCTCTAAGTCAGTCCTTATGGATTTTTCTTTTCTATCCTGTTCTACATAGGTTCTGATATTCTCCTATTTAAAAATACTTAAAGCTAAAAAAATGCAACTATAAGTTATGTGTTTGGTCTCTCCTTGTCCTGTTGCAGCTACCAGAATGGTGATCACATATTTAATACTGGCAACGATATTATACCTGAATTTCAGAATTGGCCTATTCTCAAAATTGTTCATCCTCACAAAATACAAAGCTAAACTCTAATTTTCATTCCCATCCCACCCTAGCTATAACAGCTAGCCCTCTAGTTTTACCCCTGAAGATCACCATACATATGAATGCATCAAAATAACAATTTTCAGCAGATTGTTACAGATAGACTGTTTAACTAGGAATAGAAGTTCATAGCATCTCTATTTCATTGCTATGATCTTGACATCTAACGTTTTGTGTATTCTAGGGAATAGAACAGGCTTTATACAGTAATCAGAAACACAATGGAATTCTTGAACTCCTGTTCATTCCCAGATACTGTTTTCCATTTTCCCTTTTCATATTTCTTATTAGTCTTTGTTGCTCAAACTATTGAAAAACAGCTATGAGTAAATTGTGAGCTGGAAGCGTTAACACTGAGGTTTTTTTTTAAATACTATTTGTAAAGTTTCTCACTGATATAGGTTCCTCTACACTTCATTCTTCTCACTAACTTTTCTTCCATTCTTTTCCGTGTTTGCTACCTTCCTATCCCCTGTAATGAATACCCCCAATATCCCATTTCTCTTTTTCCTCCTCTAGATGTAGTAGGATATCCTTCCTCTGCAGTGTTCCTCAGTCTCATCCAAAATTACTGTGCTTTTGAAGACTTTTAAACAACAAGATGTATATTTTGCCCAAGTCTTCAGCCCTGGTAGAATTACAGAATCACAGCATAGTGTGGGTTGGAAAGGACCTTCAAAGGTCATCTTAGTCCAACCCCCCTGCAAGGAGCAGGGACATCTCCAACCAGATCAGGTTGCTCAGAGCCCCGTCCAACCTGGCCTTGGATGTTTCCAGGGATGGGCCATCCACCACCTCTCTGGGCAACCTGTTCCAGTGTTCCACCACCTTCACTGTAAAAAATTTTTTCCTATGTCCAATCTGAATCTGCTTCCTTCTACTTTAAAACCATTACCGCCCCATCTCTCTCAGCTAGTCCTTATAGGAGAAGGGCTCCAGCTCTCCTTTCCATCCTGGAGTCTTCTTGTCTCCTCCATTCCCTTCTCTCAATTCAATAAAGACTAGTAGGACAATTATTTTTAAATCCTCAGTCGCCTACACATGTAAATATGTTGCAGAAGCACAATCAGAAGCAAAAGGAAACTAACATTATTTTAAAAATCAAAATACAATTTCCTACCAATTTGCAATACAAATCCTGCAGAACTTCCCTGCACCAAAACCCGTGTGATGTAAGCAGTATTGCTCCTCATCCCAAGCCAGAGGAACACAGTAAACCTGCTTCTGACAGAGACAGAACAAACTCTACTCCTCATCTCACTTCGCTTTTTAAAAGCATACACTCCCTGAGTTTCCCAGTCCTTCCCATGCATGATGCTGGGGCATGGAAGAGCTGAGCGAGCACTTCCTCCTCCCCTGAGGGCACTTGAGGAACAATTGACCAGCTCCCATTTTTATAATCCAGCTTTCTTAAATCCCTAATTAAGAGACCCTACTTTGATGTGGGCATCTCAAAGCTGGTTTACAACGTATCTTTGCAATTTTGTCACTAATCTGCCTTCTCCACATCTACCTAAAACAATTGAACAAAAATGGAAAATAAATCATCTTTAGCAGGATCACCACATTGTACAACTATTTCATGAGGTTCTGAGCTGAACCCGCTTTGGAGGCTGGGGTGTCAAAAAAAAGACATATTTTCAAAACTGAACTTAATCTAAATGTTCAAAATCTTCATCATTACTGTTTCTGGGTTTTTTTCCTAATGGTTACGTAGTGTACTACATAACTTGACTGAAAAGATCTGCCCAGGCAAGTATATGCCCAAGCTTTGATGTGCCCAAAGACCAAGTGCAGCTGTAAGAATTTGTCCATTCGGCTCACAGAGCTCAAAGAGAGCGTCTGAAACTGGCCTCATACCTGGCTGCCTTAAAATAATAACTGCCTTTACTTTAAGCACTCCAAAGTAAGTTTTCAAACCATTTCATTTAGGTTTTCTGTGTGTCTGTGTAAACATCTTATTTTGCATACTGCATCTATTTTCTTATGTGTTGTGGCGCTCATAGCCAGTGAAGAAAACACAAAGAAAATGCTGAAAGACAGGGTAGTGAAATGCACAGCTTCGTATTCAGTGCACCAGAACTCTTTTTCAAGAACGTAAAGGAAAGAAAATGTAAAAAATTGTTTTCACGATAAGAATGATATTTATGAAATTCAATCCCAAAACACATATGTTCTTGTAAGCCATGTATCTTTTGTGTGCTTCATAGCATCCCAGAGAGTTCAGAATATGCAATTGTTAAGAGAAAAGACATACACAATACCAAAGTATTCTCATAGCTTCCTTTAACATGTAAAGCTGTTCCCAAATAGATCATTTTACTGATGTGCATTACAGCAAGCATCTTTCATTGGAAACACTTCAAACAAGGAAAATTCCACAAGAGAGAAGGCTACTGCCTAATACATTGCAGTGATATGACCTCTTGACCGCAAGTTTTTTGTATGTGCATCACAAAAGGCTCTTGACACCTGTCATTTTCAGAGATTAATAAAAACATTTTTTAGAAAAACCCCTGTTTGAGCTGAAACAGGTGAAATCAGATGCAGCGTAGTGCAGTACAGCTATTCATTTTAACCCCCTTCCCCCATTCTATCTTTTTTAATTTTGGCTCGTTATTACAAATTCTTACAGATGGCAGAGCTACTGTATTAAAATTCACCTCTTTTTTGAGTAGCTTCAGAACAGAAATGCTACCTTAATTTTAATATGATGAGAAACTCTTCTGTAATTTTGATATGCACAGCTAGCTAAAACGGCCTTTTAATTGATTTCAATGACTGCCGTAAGGTGGGACAGCACAGGTACTGGAAGGCGTCAGTAGCGGAAGGATTTCTCAGTGTTTATGTAAGACTGTACAATCCCTGGAAAATCAAAATATATAATAAACAAATTATCTACCATTCCATAATCATTTAAATACTTGAAACATGAAGGGTTTTGTTTTTTTGCCTTTTCAGTACTGCAAACATTTCTTTTGGTTTCAGATGAAACTGAACAGGGACATATATTGAACGGGGACAAGAATTTACCCACAGTATATAAAACATCAGTCTTTTGGTGTGAATCAGCATGTTACTAGCATACACCTTTCTATAGTGTCATTTCAGTCTGAATTTTACCACCTCAGGTCCGTCGCTGTAGAGTGTTTTGTGTCTATGAACCATTCCAACCAAGCACCTGACAACTCCTCCACGTGGGAAGGAAGGAGGACAACCAACCCATACGGCACTACCCCATCTCAGTCCTGAGAGGATTCTACAGCCAAATTACTACAAGTCGTTCAGATTATGAGAGATCTGAGAAGAATTACTGTGTCCTGGCTGCATGATGTAAGTTTTAGACCGATTTGCACAGCTCCTGTGACAACGTTCACAGCTTCTACCACAGAGGCATCTACCTCAAGCAGGCAAAGAACCAGGGCAATCGATGTACAGTGCTGAGGAATGGCAATTCAAAAAACATGTAATTCACTGTCACACATATACTGTAACTGTAAATACTTTCACAAGTATATCATACCAAATGTATTTGGGTAAATGCATTATTAGCATAACGTCTATTTCTTTGAGTATACTTTTATCAGAAAAAGAAATTACCACCAAGAGGATGCAGGGAATACTGTAAGACTGCAATAATGAAAAAGCGCTTCAGAAAACATGATCTAGGCCAAGCAGCTTCCCTTTCTCTTTCCATTCCCTTCTTCCTGACCTGCTGCTTACTGCCCAAACCCTCTCCATCCTCTCGGCCCTGGCTGACCTCTCCCATCTCTCAGGGGCTTCCTTCCAAGTCCTTCTGTCCTTGCCCAGCCTCTCTGGCTCTTCTTCCCCTTTCACCACCCCTCACCATGCCACCGCCCAGCAACTGCTCCACTCACCTCGTTTTACCTCCCCAGACCCCTTAGAGCTGCTGAGAGTGCGGACAAGAGGTGCAGCAGCCACTGGCAGCCCTGCCCCGTAGCTGAGCAAGTGCAGCGAGATGGGCTGGTGGGACGCATCAGGACAACTCGCCGTTCCTCATCTTTCCCTCACTCAGGAGCTGGAGAGCATCGTCCCATGGGCTATCTTTGCAGGAGCTACGTGCTCATCTCCAACAGGTTCAGGTTGATCTCTTTCTGTAAAAAATTCACTTGAGGTCTGTTGGCTCTGCAGCCAACTGAAGGAGCACGATACAGCTGTATTCCCAGCTGCAGGCGAGACCATGGAAGTCTACTTCCCTCCGACAGCTAGGGAGTGAGCCTGCAGGAGCTAGCTCCCCGAGGCGCCCATGGCCTTCAGAAATATCTCCCCAAGACTTGTCTTTAAAAAAACCTAAAACCTCACTTTTCAGTGTTCAATGACCCAGACACCAGATAAACCTCAGAAACGAGGAATTGCCATTCATCACTCCAAAATAACAGAACAAATATAAAGAGAGCTTTTCAGTTCTACCACGAGGTAAAGTGACCCACATTTCTGAGGGTGAGTTGAAGCAGCTTTCCCTATCAGTCTGTTAACTGTCCAATCCACCCTCTGTTTTTTTTTTAAATCCCTAAACAAATATTTAGCCTATCACATGCAGGGAAAAATGTGGGGAGGAGAGTCAATTTCTGTTTATCATAATATATTTCTGTCAGGTAAAGATAATGTACTTCTAAAGATGTATGATCTATTTATCAAAAGTGGCATTTTCTCACTAAAATCTTTTTTGTCCATTTAACAGGATGGATTGATTTAAATCAAATTGTTTAAATCACCAATTTTAATGACAATTTAAAGCAGCATGCAGGAAACTTTGATTTAAATAGTAGACTTTTAATTTCATTTTACATTTCCCTAAGCAAAAGTTCTTTGTCACTGATTCATGGAATCATTAGCCTACGCTGCTGCTCAACACAACATGAGCTCTTACGTTAAATTAGTTGGGCATTTTGCTATTATGAAATACACATTTAAATTCCTTAATTTTTTTTACATTTAATTAAATTGGATATATTTCTTATTTAAAAATAATATTTCTGCTTTAAAAAATCTTGCTACAATGCATTGAGATGTAAATTAGAATTAGATTCAAAACAGTATTTTTAAACTATTTTGTATTGATAAGATTATTAAAGTTTCTAAAATTTAGTCATTTTTAATACAAGGACTCGTTTACTTTAGTGAGTGAATTGGGAATAGTTTCTGGTAACCAGAGCCATACTTTCAAAAGTGGCTAAGAACACATAGATACAGAGAGAAACATCCTCCCACAGTTTGTAAAATGAGTTAGGTACTTGACTGCCAGGGAAATAATCTGGGAAAGGAAAACAAATTAGATTACCCTTTTAGTTACCACCAGATTTTTCAGCCTTGAATTTGCATGCCCATCAAGGGACAACAGAAACATGTTCCTCTGCAGCAGAAACATTTCTGCAACAAAAAGCAGGTAAGTATTAGCATTCACTCTAATTAAAAACATTTTAATGACAGATACTTAGATGGATGACATGGCAACATTTTTACAAAGAATGACTAGACTCAGAAATTTAGCATGTCTTCCTTTGATTCTGACAGCAATTAAAAAAGCAGAAGCCTTTGCTTTATTGCAATTTGAAGAGAATTCACTGATGCAACAGGTCTGTTTTATCTATTTAAATTCTTATACTAGGCTGCAGCAGTTTTAGAACTATATAAGTATTTTCATACTTTAAACGTTAAACTTAAGCTGGGCTATTTTGAAAAAGAAATCCATTCCAACGTAAATAACTTAAACTGGAATTTTAAAGGCATACATTTTTTTTCCTTAATACTACTTTGGATCCAACTCATCTTGAAGTCTGGATATCTAAAGCCTAAAGTATGTTGAAAGTTCTGTCCTTAAAGAATGCTGCGGCATTGACTGGTGATGTTTTAACTCATTCTACTGTGTTGCAAAATAGAAAAAGGTACATGGTGCAATACTTTATGAACCTTAACAATGAGTTTACTTATTTACTACTAAGTCTGGTAGCCCTTAAATAAACTATTTATATAATTAAGGATGAAGGGATGAGGGCAGAAAATTGAAAGAAGTTAACTTTATTGCTTGGAAATTTGGAGCAGCAATGCTACATGTTAAATGTAACATTTGTCTTAAGTATAAGCTCGTACTTTTTGTTACTATAAAACAGGATTCCTAAATTATATATTTCAGAAATACATACGCTTTTATTCCATGACTCCTGTTAAGTTATTACCTTTGCGTCAGTTAAGCTCTTTAAGTATACGCTTATTTTTAGGAATGTGTTACACATTCTCTATTAAACACAGCAGATAAACATGTACTTATGTCCTCTTCAATTACGTAGGCTTGCTCCCTAAAGCACTTACAGTGTAAATTTAATGTGTTAAATTTATGTTTTTCTTGTTTCTACTGCTATGCATCTCCTACTGTTTCTGCTGTGTGGCACAGTCACAAATGAGTTATAATATTTAGTGTCAGCTGACATTAGCTACCCAGCTCTAATCTTCGAGATTACTGGCCAAGTGCAAAATAAATCCATAGCACCAAGGTATTTCTCTTAAATATATTTTCACTTTAATTTTGTACAATGTTACTCTGAAATTGGACTCTTAAAAAAATGAATGATGCAATTTTTAAGACCTGAGTGTTCATACTTTCTCATGCAAGTACCTCATGCAATCTGTATCACTGAGCTGAAATAACACACAAATTAAAATCCCGCATTCAGTATAAATTTCTGGACTTGATAAAATTTGGCTTTGTTTAGTTGGCATTTCTCAGAGTTCCGCCACACCAGAAATCACACAGAATACGCTTCCTAATCTATATCTTATATTGTTAATGTTGATTGACTTGGATTGTAAAAGTAAGAGAGTTTAAGCTGGGCATTATGACTAAACTTGAGCAAGTACACATTTGTTCTCAGCCTCATATGTTTATTTGCTCTCTTTTGTTTCACTGAGAGTAGTAGGGAAGGCAGGCATGTTAGCACAGCCTTCTTTTTTCCAGAGAATTCGGTAGGTGCAGTATCTATACCAAGCCAAAAACCAAGGTGTTTTCTCCTTGTGTGAAGAGCCCAGCAGCTGCAGTGGGTAAGGAGAGATGCTGGTGGACGGAGGCAGTCAAAAGGAAAGGACAAGCATCAACAGGCATTGAGGCTGTGAGCTAGGAAGCTGAGGCTGTAAAAACGGTGTGTTCAACAGGAAACGATGGGTGGGGGCTGCAAAGAGGTAGGGAGATTCATTTGAGAAAGAATGTCAAGTAATGTGGGAGAGAGCAAAGAAACAAAATGGAGACAGAGCATCATCTGCAGGAAGGACTGCCCTGGATACGTCGCAGGTCACAAAGGCTGCTCTGCTTACAACAAGCATGGATGTTCCTAACCCAAGTTTCTTCTGTCCCAGGGGCTCCAGAGATTCCTAGCTTTCAGTTCCCACTCCACAATTCACCTTCCTTCTCTGATCTCTGCTTACTTGAGCCCCCAGTATAATTCATAGCTCCTCGTCTTTTCCTGCTCTCTCTTTTGCTTTTGAAGACCAGAACCATATTCTTTCCCTATAAATCAATTATATAAAATAATTTCAAATCTCTAACTTTCATAATGCATTAACCCACTAAACCATATTTAAGAAACACTGATTGCTACTGAAACCCAGAAAGACATTTTACATAGCTGACTTTCCTCTTAATTTTCCTATTTACCAGGTATGCAGAGCACACCTTTCAGTAACTATGAGGTTTGAGTGATTTAATAGAATGTTAAGGACTCATATAAAGTAGAGAGGAATAAAATAATGCACCAACTTACCTATTTTCCTTGGGTTTCTGTGTTAAATCAATGCTTTAGAATATATTCTGTAGCATAGATTTCATTTAACATTTCTGGGTTTGTTATGTCTTTGGAACTTCAAAAGACATCTATGAGTATGGTAGCATGTTTCTAATTCAGGTATAATAAAAAAAAATCTTTGAGAAACATGTAAGACTGCACACAGATAAAGGCTAATGTTAAAGATATTTCTAAAAGGACAATTTTTTTTTTGTGTAGCTCATTACTGCATATAATTTAGATAAAGTCTACAATCTTCACTGATGTTCTCACAAACAATGACACAAATGTACCTGTTTGCCAAATGTTACGAATCCCAAAAGCAACTGTTTCATGAAGTCATGCCTATTATTTATGTACACTGCTTGAATTTCCATTAAATCCATAATTTAAAGCTTCTGTTGTCATTTTCTTAAGATTTCTGAGAAATCTTCAGACATGATTTAAAATATAGTTAAAACTTCACACAATCAACATTAATGATGCACTTACTGCACATCAATTACTCCAACGATACAGATTAAGATGATAGTCACCTCCTCAGCTGCAGCTATGCGCAAGTCCAGCAGCACTGCCACCCACTCCCCTGAAAGTCCAGTCGATGAAGGAATTAGAGGAGCAAACCTTGAATAGGATCTGCTCTACATTTCAGACTGTGATGACAATTTCCTAACATGATTCTTGCCATGTTAAAACATAGAAAGTGAACACTTCTGTGTTCAGGATGCTAGAGATTTTTTTTTTTGCATTATGAAGAGGCTGGCAGAAAGTACATTCCTACTCCTGAAGGATTTCTGTTTCCTAACGTGTCAGGTCCTCCACACCTGGAAAGACCTGGGAGATGTGCTGATTTAGGACAAATACATACACTCACATACAGGTTTTCTGTGTTAAAACATTAGATAATTGAATTCAAACTGTGTTTCACTTCACTGTTTGAAATAACACCTCAGCCACACTGGGGTTCCTGCTCCCTTCTAAGTTCACTATAAACCCCATATAGGCAGCATCTTGTATGAAGCAGTGTTTTATAGAAAACCTGACACATTGTTCATGTTATTTGTATTTTGCTTTCTGTGATTTTTTTTTTTTTTTACCATTACTGTCCTAAAGCAGGATTACCTGTGATAAAGGACTATTAGAAACAGCACTGTTTGAAATCAGGACAATTTCCAACAGCAGGTTTAGTGTATCTTGTATCCCAGATCCCCAAACATGAGAACTTTGCTCACATTAGTGCTGTCTGTATTAGAGCACGGATTCTATTGTAAACTTTATGTACTTGTGAAGTCAAATCTTGAAATCTAGGACTGGATGGTTCCTTATGGCTTGTTTCTTACAATTCAAGAAAAAAAAAAGAATCTGTTCTTTGCCATTTCTCCTGAGGAAACTGGTAACAAAGACCAACACAAAATGAACTGTTTCTGTTCCCACAGAACATTCTGTAGACAAAAAAATGAGGGCCTAAAACACAAAATCTCCTGCAATAAACAACTTCTAGGAAAAAAAAAAAATTCTCAGGCTTGTAGGAGGTTTTCAGTACAAAAAAACCAATCAGATGCACAAGTTCGGACTGATGATGGACTGATGCTGTATCTGGAAGAATAATTTGTTAAAGGACAGCCCTCTTACTTACTGGCTCTGCTATAATTTTCTGTATTTTAGGATACAGTGAAAAGAATTAATAAAACAAAACCGTAAGTGTATTATTTATAGGATACTTGGAGACATACAAGGAACAGCAATCTTTCCTTCCTCTTTTTATTTTCATAAAATAATTTCAAAGAAAGAGTACTCTGAGATGCCAAATTACTTTACAGTGTGAGGGCTTCTAAAGGTGCAGTAAAGTTTAAAGTACAGTTAGATTCTCGTGCAGCCTGGAGAGAGGCAACTGATGAACCTTAAGAATGTAAGTATATGAAAAGATCATACAGACTAAAGAAAACAATAAACAAAAAATATGCGGATTCCCCTGGAATCGCTCAGTATATCTTGACAAATATAAATTAGCTTGAATGTTTTGTTTTTGATTTATAAAGGTAGCACATGCTAAACTTACAGTAGGACGTCCTACTCATATGCACAGATGTCATACATACATATTGTAATATATATGTTTCCGTATTACAGTATCATTGTAAAGACCTAACAATTTGAACAATTACGATCAGGTACATAATATAGGGAACCACACACTAAAATACAACACGGAAGAAATCAGTAACTATCACCTTCCCAGTTAAGGGAACACGCCTACCTTGCACCCACTGCTGTGACGGCAGCACAAGCAGACAGACACATACGAGCTAAATTTTCACCAGGCTAGCGGGTACTGCCGGTTGTGACGTGGCTCAGGGCCAACTACAAAAGTCAAAGAATCTGGGTAAATATTCAGGCAGCTGAGATTTTACTGTGCTCTACAATGCTGCAGATACAACACTAACAGCACACGCACAAGACAGTTTAAAGTTAGCTCAGATAAACCAGCTTCTCAAGAAAATTCTCTTCTCCTCTTCATTTAACCAAGACTGTACCCCTTCCAGGTAATCCAAGGGAGAAGACAAGCTTTACATCACAACCTAAATCTTAAGGCTTAAAGTTAATTTCTTCCCTGGCTCAATCTACTTCCAGAGTTTTCATGCTGAGGTTCTTCCTGAAAATTACTTAACATTGCCACTGCAACCTTACTCAGTTTTTGTTTTTGAGCAGACATACACCCATTTTGATGGGAGAAGACATGCTGCTGAGCTCCTCGTATTTGGGTAGCAATTCATCATTCCTTCCAGCCCTGGGTTTTTCACCCACAGTTTGATTGTAGAGACCCCAGTAGTAACATCTGGTCTTTACAAAAATAATTTGCTAACTATCTAAAACTTAGCTAGATGCATCTTTGGAATTAAGTTGGTAATAACTTCATTGGGAGGAGACTACATGCTAATTCTGTCTCTTAAGATTGCTTTTCCAAGTATTTGGCACCCAATTACACACTATTCCAGGATCAAAACATCCAACTTGTCAAAACATCTCCTATATAAACTATAACAGCCACTGAGAGACATACTTTGCTGAATAAAAGAGACAAAAAGATAGGTATGCAGAAGCATCTAGCTTGATAGAGAGAAATACAAAGAACCAGAAGTTTGTGTGGCCAAGACAGACAGACAAGACAGGGTAAAGGTGAAGGGAGCACAATGTGGAGGCTAGGATAAAGAAACTGAGCCAACAACGACAGATAGAAAGCCAGCAAAAAGAATGAGGGAAAGAAGACCCTGTGGAAGAAGAGCCAAAGCCAGCAGGTGGAAGGATTCACTGTGAACAAGAAGAGACAATCAGTTTACAGATTTAAAACAAATCCTCAAATTAATAAAACAAATAGTAATTTAGAGGTCAATACTAGAAGCATCTATGGCCTCTTATTGGAAGCAGCCTACTCTGGGCAATGCTTTATTACTGCTATCCCTGACAGACAGGCTGTATTAGTTTTGCTAATTAATCTCCAAATCCAACACCAAGCTTGAATTATTATAAATAACAACATATAAACACTTCATACCACACAGCATAATAATAAACATTCTGTTCAGGCTTAAACAGCCCCATGGCTGCAAAGGCTCTATAAAAAGCAATGCAAATAATTTTGAGCCTAATATGCACGCTCAGAGATGTAAAATCCACCCATTTGGATTCTCTTACAAAGAGAAGCTGCCCAATCTAATTCCTACAGATCACCCTTAGCTTCAGAAGGATCTTCAGATTGTCTTCTGATAGTGTAAAATATTTGCACAGTTGTGTTGGAGAGGATGTGCAGGGCATTTGTTTCTTTGACTGACTGGCATACTGCAGGATATTTTAAATTTTCAACACATTCAACTGTTTCTTTGTAGATTAGTTTGACGTCCACTATGCAGAATCGCTGACCTAGTACACTTCCCACAATTAGTTACACACTTAGCAGGGCCCTCTTTAGACATTTACATACACACAAGTTCTGCTTCTTTCTGTTCTGAGGTCCCTAAAGAAAGAGAAAAAAACAAATCATCCTGATTGCACTCACTATGCAGATAGAAACAACTATTTACGGAAATAAATAAATGAAATAAGACAGAAATGCCTCTTGTATCAAATAGCTGTCAGTTGTGACTGCTGTCATTCTGACATAAAAACCATCAATTTGAAACAATTATTTCTCCTTTACTACAAATTAAATTCACACTAACATCAATTTAATATTTCAAACAAAATCATATATATTTGTAATTACATGTATATTTTCTTAGGGAACATTTTTGTTTCCTGTTATATCATCTCCCTCATCTTCTTTCAGTGCACTGATTACATGGCATCTCTTATCCATGGACTCCCACCACCTTGGTGTACTGGTGTATATGTTACGTTGCCTTTAACTTCAGAAGAGCTCCACTGATCAAGCTACATGACAGTACTTCTTTCTCATGACCACGAGCTTTCCCAGTATGGAGCTTCACAACAAGTTCAGGTATACTCCAGCTTTCTCCAACACACTTTTTGGTCATCTCAACTTCAGTCTGTCCTCAAAGATTACATTTAAATCAAATTATTTTCAATAATCAGGATCTTTCAGCACTTCTGATGTTCCTATCCAGTGTTTCTGGTTTGGCTAAGGTTATTTATACCTTTCTTTCACCTGACTGAAAGGGAGAAGTGCTTCTTACAGGCAAAGAGAGTCTTCTCAGATACAACTGTAGCATTTACCTCCCTTCGGCTCTGTCTTCTATCTATTTATCTTCATTGTCCATTTCATCATCTTTGACCTCGAACTTTTAGCCCCTTCCCATAACTCTCACATCTATGAATGCACTTACAACCACTCTGAAGTTAATAGACGCTGAACTGGGTCCAGAGAAGGGTACTTCAGCCTCACCCCTTCTGAAACTATCTTTGCAACTTTGTCTTCTCTAGCTTTAAAGAACAGCAGCAAATGCTACATACTTCACAATTCTATTCTTAGCTTTTTGGAGACCAAAGCATGCAGAATACTCTCTTGTCGGCATTCATGTTCATGACAAAGGAGCATGAGCACGTCATTACATCCCACTTATATATCTTCCTGAGTATTTCAAGGGTTGGTTTTATTTATTTATTTTTATTTTTTTTCCATGGACTAATTC
>NC_141556.1:28556236-28566236 GCF_036417535.1 Chlamydotis macqueenii
CTGACTTAATGAATACTCAAAATGCAAGCTCAAATCTACCCTGTAAAGCAATCACGGTTTTTTAGCAACTATTTTGACCTTAGTGACACAAACAATTAATTCTACAAACTTAATATAAAAATAAAATTCTACATCTAATGCAGAATAATCTGTCAATGTATTTAATCAAGGATATGCTTTTTCCATGTATTATACATTCTAGTATCAAACACTGATTTTAACAGACAAGAAAAAAAAATCAAACTGGAAACCTCAGAAGTGTACAAATGTACACATATGAGAGAGAGAAAATGTCTCATCGTAAGCCAAAAAAAGCAGAAGAAACAAGTCTGAGCAGATTACAGTTTGCATTATATTTTAATAATAAACATTTACATTCACTTTAGCAATTATTTCTAAATTGATAAATATCGACAGTAAGATAAAAAGTTGCTTACTTTCTAGTCATACATCTTCAAAGCCGACCTGATGACTTGTGACAGCACCCAATCCATTTATCACCAAGTATATATTACAATGTATTATAGAATACTGTCATTCTCTCTTGATACATGGATGAGGAATAACTCCCCGATTTAAGTCAAACTTCTCATTTCTATATAAAGACCACAACAACATAGTTCATCAAGCCAATAACAGGACTGTCCAAACTCCATATTATTGCTTTAAGAATTTAACGAAGTCTGGAAATTTAGCTTATTTACTTTCTATAAATCCACCTATTTGTGATCATAATGCTCAAACAAGATGCAAATCGCATATAACTTAAATTTTTTAACTTAGCCCAGTTGCTGTTTGTACATAGTCTAAAATTTCTCATGTTTTCCCCAGTACACAGCAATCCCACAGAGAAAACGTATTTTGTGATTTTACTCAGTTGATACAGCTATTCTTAAGCATTAGCATCGCCTTATGTAGTTGCCCAGCTGAAGGAAACGTATTCAAACCAGCACTTACTTGCTTCCTTTAGAAAAAGCTATAACGAACTTGATTTGTTTATTTGAAGGCCCCCAATAAAATGACTCAGAGAAGCCAAAACTGGAATGTTAAACTATGACATCAGTACATTATATCTTGCACGTATTTAAACAATAAAAAAATTGTAAGAATAATAACTGCAGGTACAATGGGCTTTGCTCTGTTTTTCTACATGTCAAAGTTTGTTAGGCAAGTCGAATATTAAAAATAACATTTTAGAGAGCTATTACATTCTCCTCTTAAATCATATTTCAAAAGGCATCTGGTCAAAAACAGAAAAAAAAAAGAAATAGGAAAAAGAGGAAGAAAAGCAAAAGCAGTATACAGCTATGCCCATTATCTAAAGGACATCGTACTGCATGTTTACTAATGTTTATGTTTCACATCAACATATTTTATAGAAGGATTTATACGCCTAACTCAAGTTGTACTTAAATCCTATGGTGCAGACCCTACCATAAAATGCCTCTTGAGTCCTATTAACTGTACCTATGGTTTTACTTTGCCTGTCTGCTTATTTAAGATCTAATCACAGTTTTGAAGAAAAGATTGTCACTTCTAAGCCTGTCCCCTCAGAACCTGTCTGTTATTAGTACTCAACTGGATATTTTCATCTTCAGTTGTTATTCTCTGTGGTCTTTGCAAATGCTATCTACTGGAATCTGTGACTGTATGGACAAATTGGCTACAAATGCCTAGGACTGCTGCTTTGAGAAACATGTAAGTGGCACATTATTCTGTTGGTATTTTTATGTTTTAAAGCATTTCACTTAAATTTAGTTTTCTAAACATTTTCACCAATTAATGACACTCTCTCGCAAAAAAAAAATTTTAAATGCTGTTATGGTCTAAACACCTGAATAAAGGTGATGGCATGCTTTTCAATGAAAACAATAGTAATTTTTAACATATACATGTGTATGTGTACACATAAAATTTTATATTAAAATAATATACATACACAGTGTACATACACAGATAATAGTGTATATACATATATAGGTGTAAGCCTGCTAGGAACTTAATGAAGACACTGAAACCTGTATTTCCTGAGACTGTAATACTGTAAGTGCTCAATTGTTAAAACCGAATACACTTGAATCTGAAGCAAAGCACAGATTTAAGCCTTAACAACTTCTCATATGTCAATCTACAACTGTGCAATTCTTCCACATTTTCTTTCACCATTTAAAATATTTAACTGTAAATGTAGGTAGTGTACACTGCTTAATTCAGCACTGAGAATGATTCAATTTTAAGAGCTATTATGACCTGTTATTTCAGAGGCCCGTACACATGCAATTTATCTATCATGTTAAAACATGTTTCTATAAAACAGGATTTTTATAATAATCTTACAGGAGACAACTTTCCTTCCATTCACACAATACTTGACGTTGGAATGAAAAAACGCAGTATTTACAAAGGAAGGGTTTGAACTCCAAAGGTGCTGAGTGGCCTCAGCAGATGAGAGGACCAAAGACTTTCAGGAGTTCAGAGCAGGTACTGGCACTCTGCAGAATCAGACCCCAACTGTTTACCAAACAAACCGTTTGGGCTTCACCGCACTCATAGAATCTGCATCCCCTGATGGGGAGGCAGCTCTTTAGGCAGATAAAGTAGAAAGAATTATGTTTGTGCAGGTTTTAAAAGGAAAAGAAATCTTACAGTGACAAAAATAAATTGATTGCATCTCGTCATTAGACAGCGTCAGCAGTCAGACAACGGTTTAATTTTACAATTTTAAACATAAAAGCAGTTCTCAATTAACTCACTGAGAAAACATACAGATGAACTTAAAGAAATGTTTTAAAAGCGAGAATGGAAACATACCTACAGAAAAGCTGCTTCTCTCTTTTCCCATATTTTCAAAATTACACATCCAAATTACACTCATGCACACACAGACAGGCACACGCTCTTTTTTTTTTTTTTATTTCAGTGGTTCTGAGCTAATTAGCATTTTTTTATTTACACCTACGACAGCCAAGCATCTTTATTGTGAGAAGTCACTCTGGTCCCTTCACCCCAGCTCCGACTTTGGAACAATTCATCGCAAGCGAAGCGAAGTCTCAAGTAATGTGGCCCTCTGGTGGAAAGCTCTGCACCACGTCCTCTGCCACCGAACAGCACAGTAAACTAACAGATCCCGAAAACATGCACCGCAAGCCCTCGGCACAACTTTCATAAATACGTCGCGGGATTTTAATCGCTTGGCAAGCGCGGCAGCGTGCAGCGGTTATCAGCGAGACGTCGCCGCCACGAAAACAGCATCCTGGTGTTTCAGCATTAAAGCGCAGAAAAACAACAACAACAAACGCCCCGCGCCCTTCGCTTGCACGACACTTCACATTCAGCACGCGCGGAGGGTCTGCAGAAGGGTGCCTGTCGGAAAACAGCCCTTTATTTGTTTAAAAACAAACAGGAAGCAAAACAAACTTACCTGCTGTTGTTGCAGATGCAGCAGTTCTACTGTGCTTACTTCAGTGCTCGTGTCACCACTTGATCTTCCATCTCTGCTGCCAGCATCTAATTGGCTGCTTAGAGTGCTCATTCCATTTTGATTCATTGAACTGTTGCTTATTGTCTCTGTCGCAGATTCCTGCATCATGACTTAATACCTAAAAGTGATTAAGAAGTATCAATTAACACAGGCGTTACACCTTCACACTTGCATTATCAAGATGTCCCTCTCTGCCAATTACACAGACAGCATCTTTAGAAGAAGAAAAAAGCCTCGCGGAGCCGTTTACCAAGCAATGCGATGCAAACTCTGCTTTCATACAGATACTAAGCACCGGAATTATGGTTTCTATAAGCAATCTTTGCGTGCTTACATTTAACGGCCAAAATAACACACCATGCACGCAGCATGGTCAACAGCATTTATGAACGACTACATTTTAAAGTCTACCTATAAAACCAGTTTAAATGAAGGCACGACTTCACACACTGCTCTATATTTCCTATTATCTAGCTTTGACAACCATGGATGACTATACAGCCTTATTTAAAATATTCACTATCTTGATTCTGTCAGAATTTTATAGCATATCTTATGCAAGGCTGTTGTTTAATGATGCACAGCTAATCATACAAAATTAAAATTTTGTAAGGGTGTTACAAATCATATGGTATCAACCAATGATAAATAGTATAATGGGTTTCTCCTTTTTTGTGACTAAATAAAATTTTGCCTCGGAGGCATTTTAAGAAAAAGCTCCTGCTGCAAACACGTCAGATATTGCCTATTTTTTTAATCAAACGGCTGATATTCATTTATTTTTCTGACATTTAAAACATTTAATACTGTCCTTCCTGGGAAGTAATTAAGCTTATGCATGAGCAGCAATCAAACTGTTCACTTGAAGATGACTTAAAACTCAATTTTAACATAGGCAAATAAATGAAAGATATAAAATTAATTTTCCAGGCATGTATTAGATATGAAAGCTGGAAATAAAATCTATCAAGAATATCACTAATGATTGTGCTAAAAACAGCATAAATTATGCATATTACCTTCTCTACAGTAATAAATGTTTTATCATTTTCACTGCATAAATATACTGTACTTTCAGGATAGCAATGAGATGTCCTGCCAAGATCAGTTGAAATCTTTGCAGTAAATAAAGAACCAACGTGCCCTTACAAACCAGAATTTCAAGGCGCATTTTGTATCTGTAATACGGAAAGGTCAACATCTCTTCCCAGAGCTACCAAAGTCCTGCCCTGTTCTCGCAGGGTCAGAATGGACCTCGCTTTCCTTTCCCCTTGCTCCCGCCGTACTGGAGGAGTCCCCACAACAGCCTGGCTGAGCTGTGGCTTTAAAAGACACCTCTGAAGGGAGAGGGACGTGTAAGCAAACTCAGGAGAAGAAACAAAGCTTGCTGCTTAGCCTAATTATTGAACTAACTTAGTTTGTTCCCTCACAAAGTATGAGCAATAGCCTTTCTCTAAAAAAAAAAAAAAAGCAAAAAAAAAGCAGGAAAAGGATCATTACAACTTCAACTACGTGCACGGGATATTAATCAAGACTCTGTATGAATTAACACAAACAAGCGCCCACAAGATAAAGTGAAAGTATATATTGCGTGAAGAAAGTTAAAATAGTGAAAGATGAGTTATTTAAAGATGGTCTGGTCAAAAATAAAGAGGATGCAAAAAGCCCAAACACGAACACAGCTAACATAAAGGAGGGAGGCTGTTATAGCCCGGTAAACAACAGCAGCACCAGATGTGTTTGTGAACAAACAGCTCTTCTTAAACACTCTAACGAACACCAGCGAAGAAAAATAATAGAAATGGAAAATGTGATACATGCAGTGATGAATTTTACAAGGCAAAAACAAAGCTAATACTCTTTTCTGAGATTAGGCACCTAATAAGTATTCAAATTAGGCATAAATTTTACATGTACAATGTTTAAAATATTCAGAGAAAAGGGTCTGATTGCCCTTAGTAGTTATATGAAAATTCTAATGCGGGTATGCCACAACTGTGGGAGCAGGCAGCCCTTTCCGATTTTTACAATATTTACTTTCAATAAAAAGACATGTATATCAGAGTGGAAATCTATTTAAAACACTTCATCAACTGTATCGTTACAAGGATTTGGAAATTCAGGAAATTCAAACATTAATCCTCTTTTAGTCAAACAAAGATTTAACCAAGAGACAGGTTCATCTTTTACAAATTCGAACGTTAGACAATAACAGTGCTACATTTAGCCAAGCGCATTAAAAGAGCAAAGGGGTGTAAATGTTAGATAATCAAAACATAAGAAAACACTCAGAAATTTAATAACTAAATACATCACCCCCCCTTTTTTACATCTCTCCGACTCTTTCATTACAATTAACAGAGAAGGGTTAAACATCTTCCAGTTCATATTAACCAAAGGGTTTTATGTCTTGTGGATTTTGTATCCTTGCAAAGCCCCAGAGTGTAGTTTGGGCTCTGCATTTTAAGTTAAAAGTGTCTGTGAGCCAGCAGAATCGGCTTTAACATAACATGATCACTAACACTACTCTGGCAACAGAAAACAACAAATCCAACCCAACAGCTGTGGACAGAGAGAATGAAACTACATAGAGTCAACACTAGAAAGGGTAATTTATTGGAAGGTGAAGTGGGAGAAATGCTGAAGTATTTATATGAGGAAGAAAGAGTCCCTAGAATTTTATGTTAAAAATATTTTTTTTCTTTTTCCTAGTGGTAAAACGGTATTTTAAAAAACAATACTGAAACTTTGGCCTGAGTAGTGCTCTGTGTTGGTTGTTCACAGCCCCCTTCTCACTGCTGGCAACTGAAAAAGGGCTGCTGCACAACACAAGAGCACACGATCTTTTTCTTCTCCCTTCTTTTCTCTTGCATACGCACACACACGCACACAGATACACATATACCTGTATACACGTGTGTATGTGCTATCAACCCCAACCCTCACAAATTAAAGCACTGAAGGTATCTAAATGAGGATCATTTCCGCTGTCTATGTATGAGCACTTTCAGCTACTGGTGGCAGAATAATTTGAACCTGCAACACCTTACTAAGCAACCAATGTACTTTTTTTTTTTTCCTTGCTTTTACAACAGTAGCGCGGGTTGCTAGCACAATAATCATAAATAAATACAAAGGAAATACAATGCCAGCCAGACACTAAGGCTGAAAGTTTAGTATTTCAAATAGGACAGGAAAAAAATGTACAGGTCCCTGTTTACACACATTTATACACATTCACACTTCCTAATCCTTCTCTTTTTCTCTTGCCGTCACACTCGTTGTCAGTCATGAGCGCACCGACACAGGAACGCACGCACACGCGTGCCCACACTCACAGATACATACGTTCACCAGCACCTACTTCTACCGTGATTCCCAAACTCTTGCTGCCCAAGGTGAGACGCAAGCTCTGCTACCAGGTATTTTAAACAAAGGTATGGGGAAAATATTTGCTGCTCTCCACAAGAGAGAATGAAATTGTAGATTATTTTAGCTTGAGGTTGCACTGCAGGTCGAATGCCTAATTCTGCCAGGGTAACCAAGCCATCACCCATAGCAAAAGAGAAATCCTGCAAAGTTAGAAGGTACAGTTTTACTTTTCTCCCCTGCAGTGGACTGTATGTTTTCTGCGCGCACACGCGCGTGTGTTTTAAGCCGGCAAGTCACCGTACAGATACTTATTCTCTACACCACTTCCCTTTTGAAACATTAAACTGACACTGGAACTGACTGCACAAGATTGCATTTTCTCTTCCTAAACAACTTGAATTGAAAGGTTACTTAGTGTAACAATATTTACTTGCAGAATTGTGTTGTTACCAAGGGTATAATGGATGGTGGCTATGCAGGTTTACGCAAGAATGAGTGAAGCATGAGGCATTAGCCATGTGTTTGACATGTTTCAAATTGCTATAATCCAGCATTAAACACACCCAGCAATTCATGCCATTTCTTGCAGCCATAATCTTGAATAAAACGTGCACAACCACTTATTATATAAATTAGTATATGACTCCCTGTTATAGTCACAACAGCGCTTTTGTGTTTATTTTGCATCAAGATGTGGTCTTTTATTTGTGCAAATAGCAGGATAGAGAGCCCGCAGCTCAATTAGCCCTCCTCACTTTATGGCGGGGCACACCGAGCGCCAGGCTCGGGGGGGCGCCTGTTTGGCTCCGCCAGGTACGGGGTTGTGCTGCCGCCCTGGTCCCCGCCGCCGAGGTCCCGCTGGAACCGGTTCCCACCCGGGTCGCCCGCCGCCGCCGTACCGGGAGCGGCTGCGCAGCGCAGGAGCGGCCGCCAGGGGGCGCCAAAGACGACAGCCCGCCGGGCCCCGCCCCGCCCCGCCCCGGGGCACGCTGGCAGTGCCCGGCCCCGCCCGCCCCGGCGGCGCTGGGAGGGCTGAGGGAGCGGTCCGTGTGCCGCCTGGTACCCCTCGATGGCACTTTTTCACGTGCTGAGACAAACAAGAAGCCAATCTCTGGCTGCCCGTGGTCCTGTCCCCCTCTCCAGATGCCCTCAGGACCAGGGACATGGAGGTCGGCAGGCGCCATCACAAACCACCTCCAGAAACCAGAGCGGCCAGTTGGCCTGCTCCGGGCTGAGCCCCCCGAACCAATACCCCCTCCAGTAACCACCCCCAGACCTGTAACCCCACACCAGCATCAAGGTGCCCATGTTTGCTGATCCACAGCAAGCACTGTTCACGCATTTGCCATGTTTCATTTCCTAAGTCGCAGCCTAAAATTCAGCCTTTTAAAACTGGCCTATGATGTAAAAGCAGAGGTGAGGAGCTTTGCTTAAATAATGGTAACTTTTGCGCTCTGCTGGAATTAATTCATCATTGACATGAGGCACAATGCATCTGAAGTCTTGCACTGGTATGTTAAAAGTCTTTAATACTTAAAATTGCCTAATAAATCAAAATGCCAAATATGAAGGACATAGCTGAATGTGTGAGAACAAAAAATTAGACAAGCTAAGAGAGTATTTGTAAAGGGTTTTTTTTTTTCACCTTATCTAAAACATTTAGCTTTCAAAGCTTGAGTTAAGCAGAGACATAAATGACTTCACTGTGTACTTTTTAAATATGTAAGTAAATTATTCTGATTAAAACACTAATTAGGTCAACTGCTATTGAAATACTGTAAAATGAAGTACCTATATTAGTAGGTTGTCTCTGTAAAAAAACCTATATTAGTAGGTTTTCTCTGCTCAAACACCTTGTGCTGGAAGGTCTTTCAGGAAAACGGAGCTTCCAGTCGTGAGTTACAGGATGTATCTTAGCACAATCAGAAAGAATACGTATCACATCTGCATCACTGAGCGAAATCAGCATCTTTTATGACAAAAAATAGAATTTTCATAGTAAAAAAAAATAATCTCTCCAAAGCCAACCAATCATTTTACTATTTAGAATACCCTCATGAGCGAAGATGGTAGTTGTGAGTAAAGTAACAGTTCAAAACTGGGTTAAAAGGGCAGCAATGGGGCAACAGTGCCTGGGTCACAACACAGAAAAGCACTGCTATTGTGAAGAATTCAAGCTGCAGCATGAAACTTCTAAGTGGGCACTCATACAGTGGGGCTCTGAAGGCCGTTTTTGAACACAGATTTACAATAAAATTGACAACTGGATTTTTGCAAATTACCACAGATGAGATTTATTTACTACAGAGAAGAGCCAGCAACCCCTGTCCACATATACACACAGAGTGCCAGGTAAAGACAACGTGCGTTCTTCCTGCAGCATTCTGTCTTAACAGGTGCACTCAGCTGGCATGAGAAGGCTTTAAGAAATCAGGTTAATTGATTTGTGCTGAAGTTAACCGCAACTGAAAAAAACAAACATTGCCTAAAATATTTGTCTCTGTACTATAAGCCAGTACTATGGTTTATTTCTGTATCAGATGTTTAAATGAACATCCTTTTAACTGACTGGCACAAGCACTCAGATAAAGGTATTGATGGTAGAGTATCATATTAAATCTTAAACTAAAAGCTATCCTGCATTTTAAAGGCTATATCTTTTCCTTTCACACCATCTCAATTCCTCAGGACTAATAAAAATAGTAGGTCAGTCCTGGGGATAGTAATTTATCTGTTTTTAAAAATCAGGAATGTGTTGTCACACTCATCCGATTATTAAACAACAGTTCACTTCCTCAAACAGCAAGTAAGGTCTAATTAATTTCCACCTTCTATTTATTTTCTCTTAGTGGAAAAAAAAAATCCCTACAAAGGCCAGTGTTATGTACAATATCGCACAATACTGTAAGATGCATATGTTACAGATAGGATAGTGGCAAAAGCCTGCTAGAGTGCATTACCTACAGCCCACACAGAAATGAGCAGCCAATTTCAGGATAAGATTCTTATTTGAGCAACGACAGCTTGGGAAACCCCACCTTGGAAAGCAAACTCCTCTCACCCCCTCTCTCTGTATCTATCTGCCTCTCTTTCCTAGTCTCAAAAAAAAAAAAAAAAAAAAAGGCAAAAAAAGAAAAGAGGCAGCTC